>NC_136483.1:182988829-183088829 GCF_053919585.1 Euprymna scolopes
AGACCTTCCTCTAAGTTTTCCACTTGGCCGCCTCCCTCGACTCGCCCTCCACCATCGAAGAGACCATCTTCGTCGACATTTCCTTGATTCGACTGTCGCTTGATCGAGCTCATCTGGAGTTCCCCTGTGGTGCAAAATGGATAGCATTTAGAGTCGGGGTTCTTCCCGCGGTCATTTAGGTCGAGTATCAGTTGTAACCAACGCGTGTCGTTACTATCGGCATTAAATACAGAATTGATATCGGGATGCGCTCGCCATTTTTTCTGAGCGCGTGTAAAAAGAAACATGGCCGATATAATAGCAATTCTCATCATTGAAGAAGTCATTGTTGCTTCAGTTTTCGTGTAAAAATCAATAAAATCACGGGGTGTAATTATAATGTAGATAAAATTGGTGCGTGAACAGCCAATCAATACCGTTGCGGATTATGTGATCGGCTATGCTGTGTCAAGTATCCTTATCCTCAAATGTCTCTTGGCTTTGATAAGTGATGACTCATCAGTAATATATATATATATATATATATATATATATATATATATATATATATATATAATCAATGCAAAAATATATAAATGTTATATTTTATCTCTATTCATTTTTTTTGTGTTGACGTGTAAGAATACAAAATAACAAAAATAATTTGTTTTATAATAGAACCAAATTTTCGAGTTTTTATTTAATCTTAATATATATATATATATATATATATATATATATATATATATATATATATATATAAATCAATGTTTGTTTGTGTGTGTGTGTTCAGTAATATTACAATATATATGAAGTTATATAAAAAAGTAAATGCGATTATAAAATGAAATAAAAATACTTTCGGACAACCCCGATTAGACAGAGTTAATTACCAACACTCCTCTTAAATAATCTTGCCCTACCCGTTCCACCAAAACAGATCATCTTTCTCACTATCTACCTAATATTTAACTCTTGTCCTAGACTGGCCGCCAGGCCTTGATAAACAATGATCTCCCAAGTTCAAACAAAATTAAAAAAAAACAAAGAACATTGACTTGATATACAGAACGACACCTTTACACACACATACAAAACTCCAGAAAATTTTTATTTAAAATAAAACTATTAATTTAATTTTTTCCTTTTCTCTTTCCGAATATAATAATCAATTTTATGGACAAAATATTTTAAAAAAATATTCTGCCCCGTGAATGATCACGCAAAGGCTGAAGATTAAGTCTAAAAAGTTTCCTGAAATTGTAGAAATGTGGATAAAATTCAATAAAGAACGTTGATAAAAATATCTTGTTTTGGCTATTTATATTGAAATAATTATCGACAAAATATATTATTTAGAATAACCATTTACTTTACAAACTTAGGCGTGATGGCGCCTCCGTTCAGTCTCAAGAGACAATGGATACTCCCTGTAAGGGTAGTTGCGCGTGTAATTGTAAGGCAAGGGTTGCGCAACTCTTAGCCACACTTCTGAATCGGCACTACTTGTATCCAATGGAAAGGAGAAGTGCTAGACAACTGGAAACCATGCTGAGATAAGCAAAAGCTCTTGCAGTTCCTGGAATTCCCAAACGGTCACCCAATTTAGTATTAACCAGGCTCAACGTTGCTTAACTTTGGTGATCTAACGGGAACCGGTGTGTCAACGTGATTAAACGTGATAGATTAAAGATTCAGATTCATCATTGAGGATTATAGGAGTAGAGATAATAATCTTTTTTTTTACATAGGAGTCACCACTCATCAAGGCCCAGAGGCACTCGAGGATAAATCTTAAAGAGTGTACAGTAGTCAATGGATCAATACAATCCCAAATGTTAAGCATAAATTTCCTGCGGATCTCACGATCGACACACCGATCTTTATGAAGTTTCAACGATTAGTTTTTAATGTTAATATTTATATAAAAGAAAAAAAAAGAAAGAAGAAAAACAAATTCCAAATAAAACAACTTAAGCAAGACTAATGAAAAGTTTATATATTTGCATTAACAAAAACTGTTAGCCATGATATTGCGAATCTCTGTTTATCACTCGTACATAACTTTGATAACAATAGACCGTAGTATTTTTTGATTTACTATCAATCAAATATTTATTGAACTAATAAAAATAAAACAACGTAAAACTAAAACTATTTCTAAATGTCTTATTTAAAATAAATTTAAGATATGACTAAATGTTGAATTATGTTCTTAAATCGTGCGCCAAGGCAAAACCGATTTAATACAATTAATTTAAAAATTTTCGCGTCAATTTAAGTGAAAATTTAATTACATGGTTAGTGATGTTGTCATACACGATATTTTTCTTTTTCTTATTTTTTAATTTTTTTATATTTTTTTGATTTTCTTTCTTTGAAGATTGTAAAGCTGGGTATGGGGCAGCCAAACCAGCTGCGAGTATTCCCTGCTTTTTATTGAAACCAACCGAGAGCTCTTTTTAGTATCCTCGCTGTTCCCTTATTGCGCGTTTGATATGATGATTTATAAAAAACAAACTAGCAGAATTCGCCCGCTTGCTATCATTTTGTAATTTATTTTCCATGCATTACTTCAAACCATTGAAACGAAACTAATGGACAAGAAAAAGAAGACGCAACTAATCGATCAAAGAAAAAAAAGGAAGAACTAATCGATAAGAAGACAAAACTAATCGATCAGAAAAGGAAGGCAGAACTTAGCAATGAGAAGAAAAACAAAAAATATAGATGATGCGTGAATATAGTAAATAATACCGAGAAAAAAAAATCTGTCCCCTCTCTTAAAAAAAAAGAAAAAAAAAACCCAGAACAGTACAAATATAAAGGTCCAATTTAAAAAAAAATGTAATATGTATTTCGAACCTGAGCCCGCTTTGATCGAGTCAAGGGTGGAAAGTACGCGTTACAAGAAAAAAAAAAAAATCAGGTTGCACGGAGTACAAAATATTATTCCATTTCGTACTCAGTCAGACGAAAAATCCTTCTAGACTGAGGTATTTTTTGTCTCCTAAATAATAATATTACATTTTAGGGAACTAGACTTTCTTCACAACAGACGTGTTGACTAAAATAAATAAGGACATCTAAGAAATCTGAAAAAACGAATCTAATCACTTTATCTGTGTAAACCTCAAGTTTGAAGAATGAACTTCGATCCACGTGTAAATGGAGCAAGACATTAAAAAAGAATACTACTAACTCGTAGCAGTACTACTACTACTACTACTACTACTACTACTACTACCACTATAATCACTACTACTTCTGATAATTATCAGTCAAATTCCAGAGTAAACCATCGGTCATCATCAGCGAGAAATCATTAACAAACAGCTGACGCGAGAGCACCTAGTCAGTTACGATAATGATACACATGAAGAGCATAAGAAAACTGGGGAGACTTGCTGTCACTCAGATTCCACGGAAACACACCGGTTTTTGAAAAGAGGAGATTACTTATGACGGCTGATGTAAGAAATCCGAGGGAGCTTAGTGACAATCAAATCCCAGCAAAAAAACAAAACAAAAACAAAACAAAACAATAAACCGACGACCGTTATCAGCGAAGACCCAGTGAGAACCGGCTGTTGCGAAAAAAAAAAACGATTTTCAACTGTTATCAGAAAAAAAGCGTAGAGACCTGGGAATCTCGAGGTACCTGTTGTTACTCTTAATGCAGGGAATGTCTCCCTGTTTTTGCTAGTGAGGGATCACTGGCGATGATCCACGTGAAGAAGAACCAATAATAACGATTTCTTTTTCTTTTTTCAGTAAAAGATTGGTCATATGTTGAACAAACAGGAAACCTATTATAATGATATATTACAGGTTGTATGTTTCTTTATGTTTATGTGAATATTGTAACATCACATTTTGAAAAAAAAAAAATTTAATTAAAAAACATAAAAATATTTTTACTCAAATACTCACGCTATTAATTATTTTAACTTCTTCCTTAAATAAAAAAAATGAACATGTTAATTAATAAATCACTTAATTCTTTTTGGCTTTTAAGAATGATACAGGTAATTCGTTTCTATTTAATGTAGGGGTACGTGGTTGAAATAAATAATATCGTCACGGACTAAGAAATCGATTCTGCCCGATTTAAATCCTGAATATATATATATACACACACTATTACTGCTGTGTAACGCAGGAAGCTACAGTTTCCGTCACTAGTAACTTGTGTTCGATCGATTGTATATGATGAATCCTAAATACAGTGATGATTTGTCATTACATAATTTTAAAGGCCATTAAAACCAAACAAGAGCTAATCTGGTAAAAATGTGTCTAAATGAATACTTTTAAAATATTAATATAAAAAGATAGAAAAAAAATTTAAAAATTAATTAATTTCCATGTTGTGATTGATTCGTTTTCTTTTTTTTTTTTTGGTTTTCACGTAAATAAAATCCATTTTTGGCAGATGCAATTTTAAATAATCCAGTTCCAGAAGTAGTTGTAAAAAGAATCCCATGCGTGTTTATATCGACGTCTTGTTTAGTAGTCCTTTCTTGTTAAATGTACTCCATTCTTTGCAAGAAGAAGAAGAAGAAAAAGGAGAGAGAGAGAGAGAGAGAGAGAGAGAGAGAGAGAGAGAGAGAGAGAGAGAGAGAGAGATGTCGACCCGTCAAGCCCTGCCCGTGACAGACGGGTTCTACAGACGGGGTGTGTTTATCTAAGATGGGTCGTGCTTGAGGATTTGGACGAAAAGAAGAAGAAAAAAAGAAGCCGGAAGAAGAAACATGACTTTCTTTATTTTATTTTCGCTTTTACATTTTCCGAGACGAAAATTTTTTTTTTTCAAAAAACAAAATCTATGTGTCTTCTAATGTTCCTCCTTGCATCCAACCAGCACCTGATCATCGCAGAAGATCAGGAAGGTGTGGCCGTCGCCCGGTTTGTCGTGCCAAGAAACAAGACTGATATATATCAATATATAGATAAAATGAGAAAGAGGATACGTGAGTTAGATGTAGTGGAAATCGTGGGATGAAATAATCAGATAGTAACAATTAATAATTTTTTGGAAAAACACGTATTATTATATTTAAAACAGAAATTACCACACATACACACACACACACACACAAGCACACACACACATGCACACGCAGAGTCTTGGAGTATTTCAGCATTTAAAACTATATACAGAGTGAGTGGAACGATAAAATTGTCGCCACAAGAAAGACGACATGATTCCATTTCCGTTTGATAAAAACTGGTTTTCTTTTTTTGGTTGCAGACCATTTACTAGTTAACCAGTTGTATACAAATCCCAAGAGTTATAGGAGCCTTTTATCATGTCTGAAAATGACACAATGTTCAACGACCGATATCGGAGATGCGCCGTTGTATAGCATGCTCTCCACCGATCCAAGTTATGACAACAGGACCATTACCAGCACTCTCAAAATGCAAATCTGGCGGTTCAACGCTTAAGGGAACACAGCTGAACGAAATTTCCGGCTACGGCTACGGTCTTTAGAGTGGATTCAAGTAAGCCCATATCATGCTACCTCACATCTTCGAAGTCGGCTTAATAGTCAACACCAATGTTTACCTGGATGTGTTTAAGAGTGTTGTGATCACCTGGTGCTATTACGTGGCCGTTGCCAGACCTTGGGTGTGGCAGCAGGACTTGGCGTCGGCCCACATGTCCAAAGAAACCCAAGCTTGGCCTTAGAATGGAGTACTACGACTTTGTATCCTTCTCTCACTGGTCCCCCTTCTGCCCCGACCTAAACCCGTTTGACTACTTTGTTTGGTCATACGTCAAGAACATCACCAACATGACCTCCCAAAACACCAACAACCACCTGATCGCCGCCATCCGTCGAGTATTCGCCGAGCTTCTGCCGGCATTTGTGGAAAAGGCATGCTCCCAGTTCCAGATCCGTATCGACGCGGTGATTGAAGCGGAAGATGGCTACATTGAATAGATATCAGCTATACTACATAATCAAGTTACCTGAACTGATTTTTTCAATGAATGTTTTAAAATAAAGCTGTAGTGTTGTTTTCTTTAGGGCGTCAAATTTATCGTTCAACCCTTCTTTGTGTAAACAAATCGAGCTTCGGCATTTGGACGATATCACAAAACATCGTTAATTCACTACCCGCACAGCAGCAGCCGTATAACATAATGGTGAGGAACCTTGACTGTCGTTTGTGCGGTCGGGTTTCGATCCTGGCTGAGGGTAGTTGCCTGTCTAGCCGCACTGATAAGCTGTGATGCAGCGAAACAGTACTGTATGTGGATGACCCTCTCTCACACACACTCTCTCTCTATATATATACATATGATGATTGTAACGTTTTGTCAGACGAGTGCCACTCCCTCAGACATTTAAAATCCATGATTCCAAATGTCTGAGGGAGTATCTATACAAATATGATGTTACAGAGTCTTAGCTTTGTACGACAGCTAAGTGTCTCTCTCGGTTCAAAATGTTCAGATCCAGCAACAAGCAAGAGCAAGATAGCCAGCAACAAATTAAACTGCAGACCAGCTTAATGCGGGTAATGGTCTTCCGCTTTATCGTTTTTTAAATCAGAGATTTGCTTCTCCTAGAAAGGTTGCCTTCACCACGGCTTACGGGAGCCTTCTCTACCCCAAATATACATATACATACATACATACATACATACATACATACATACATACATACATACATACATACATACATATATGAGATCTGCCACAACAATAAATTGTTCGGAAATCCACACAAGTGATTTGTTTTTAGTAGTGAAGACTTTGTGTAGAACCAACCACACTTTTTGGTACAACTGCTAATCATAGTCGGTGCAATGGCTGCTACAGGACAAAGCAGACATTAGACTTCAGATTTTACATCAATTTTTTCCTTCAAAATGCATGTCTTAACGAAGACTGGGGGCTGCATCTCTCCTAGTGGATTAAACGTGCTCCCAAATACCAACCTGGGAAGTTCCACGTTCCGGCATTGTCCATACAGCGCCTAGAATTCATAAATGATCATCCATATCGTACTGACCAAACTCATCGTGACTTGACCGGTGATATGGCGAGAAGCGGTGTGCCAACATGATTATGCCGTATATATACACATATGTAAATACATATATGCTTATAATGTTCATGTTCAATAACATTATTCAAAATTGTCATTATTGATCAAGCACAATAAAAATGGATTTACACTTTGAGAGCATATATAATTTATTAAACATTCCAAAGTCACAGAAATATGCACTTAATTCGCATTTATATTGATTATTTGCTGCGTCTTACACGTGTTTCATTGGATGACATGAATATACCAAAAAATCATCAGATACTTACATTAGTTCCCCAGGAACTAATGTAAGTACATTTTTTTCCTTGGATAAAAAAAGGATAAGTAATGTTAAAATGAATTGGAAATTTTCAAAAATCATAAGAGAAAACATAAAAAAGCATGAAAGTCTTTAAAAAATGAGTAAGTTTTATTTATTATAGAAAAATATTGAAATCTAGCACGTCCATGACAGGAATTGCTTTCTTAGAGTCTCACACGGTCAATATCTGCAACAGGGAGATGAAAATTTTGGGTCATTAAGTCATAAGTTCGGTCCTCATAATAATGCAATTTGTTATCCCCTTGGATCCATTCGGGCGGAATGAAAATAGGCGTCATTACCTTTGGAACGCCCCTTAATAAATATGTACGAAAGTTTGCTCGTTTAAATGGTACCGCTACCGTCTTTGTAGCTCTTCAACTTTCTGGGTTAAAAGAAGATTTTACCTTTGTAACAACTCTCGTATTTAACGTTGTGAAAAAAAAAATCTTACTGTACTTTTTTTAAGAGTGCTCAATAACAGGTAGAACTGTGTATTAGATTAGTATTTTTCTATCCAAGCATATTTTTTATTACAGGATCATCGTTTATCAAGACCCAAATGCCACTCGAGGATAAGGGTTAAAAAATGTCCGATATACTGTGATACAACAAACATCTTGATGATCAGTAATGATAGAACTTGGATACCGTTTGATTATTTAAGACGGCTCATCAAGAACTTATTTACATTAGACTTGAAAACGATCATGCTATAGTGAGCTGGGAAGCACACCCGCGGTATCGTATTCCATAGATGGACAGTTCCAGATGTTTATTTCTCTCCCACCGCAAGTGGGTCAAAAAGTGGGATTCAGAAATCACCGCCCCCGAGGAAGGGGCATTCTGGCTTGTAAAAAGTTCCTGGCCAGCCTTGTCGGCATTCCCCAATGATGGCGCCTCAGGCGATTAGCAATAAACAAACGCGTTCTCAAAGAGAGATGGTAAAGCCTGGGAGGGTGGACCTCCTAGAACTTTACAGAACTAAACTCCATACCGCAAAATCAGCAAGGACCGGTTCATTACAGGAACGGTGTAATCTCTTGATTTTGAGAACTTAGGATAAAAATCCCTAACCGATTGAATTTTTGTTTAGTTTTAGGCACTGATAGAGAATAAGAGAAATCATATTCATTAATTCTTTATTTCGTTCTCTTTTTTTCATCTAGCTCCTTCATTATTTTCTTATTACTTTCTTTATTCTATGCTTTTCGTATCTCTGCGATTTCACTGCGGTGTCTCTTTCCCCCCAAAATTACGTTGACACTGTCATCTAAAACCATTAGCGATTTCTCTTAATCGCTAACATATGTTCAAAGAGTCTCATTGCTTTTCAGATAACCAAAGCGGGTCGCTTACAACCACGTGGTCATATATCAGCCTATATCAGGGATAAAGAGACAACGTTTCATCGTTTCAGGCACGCTGTTAATATGTCGGCATCGTTATATATATATATATATATATATATATATATATATATATATATATATATATATATATATATATATATATATATAAAGATTGTATCGTTGTAGTTGATTATCAAAAAGTGCTCAATGACAAGCAGATTGTAATTATAGTATGTTTATTTATGAAAAAATTATTGGCTACACATACGCATACATGTTTCTGTAGCAACCCCTCTGGAAAAGAAACATCTTCGGGCCAATTTTCTGTTCTTTTTGAAAAAGATTAGGCCCGAAGATGCTGCTTCTCTGAAGGAATTGCAGCCAAAACATGTATGCACATATGTAAGCAATAACGTTTGCATAAATAAGTATACTATATATATATATATATATATATATATATATATATATATATATATATATATATATATATATTAATTGATTAAGTTCACGTATATTGTTAGCATAAGCTAAAAAAAAATATATTTTTTTCCAAAAGTGCTCAATACTGTGTAAAGCTTATACATAAACAACTAAAATTATATAAGAGCCCACGCATATCGATCAACGTTTCAACATGTGCATGTTTCGTTAGGACTCTTTGAAATATTCAAACGTTGGTCGATCAGCGTAGACTCCTTATAATGTGTATATATATATATATAATATATGCTCTTTGTGTAATCAAATTGAGCTTACGTATTTGGACAATGCCAAAACATTATTAATTCACTGCCAGCATAGCAGCAGTCGTAGCTGCTTGTCTAGCCGCACTGATGAGCTGTGAAACAGTGAAACAGTACTGTATATGGATAACTATCTTGGGTTGAGCATATTGGGAAGTGATATACAAATTACCATTAGCGTATTAAGCGATGCTCTTTGTGTAAAAAATTGAGCTTAGGTACTTGAACAATGTCAAAACATTGTTAATTCACTGCCCTCCATAGTAGCAGCCGTAGTTGCTTATCTAGCCGTACTGGTGAACTGTAAAACAGCGAAACAGAACTGTATATGGATTACTATATATATATATATATATATATATATATATATATATATATATATATATATATATTAAGAATCTATGCATAGGATAAAACCCAAAGAATATTCGCTGGGTTTATATAAGTAACAAAATGAAAAGCAAATTAAACACAGAAAGAAACAAATAAACAAACCAACAAAAAACAAAAACAAAAAACAAACCCTCACACATTCACACACACACATTATATATATACATATATATATATATATATATATATATATATATATATATATATATATATGAATGGGTATAAAGCTCGTCACCACTCTGGAAACCCTCTAGGGATCGATTAGGTTTTAGCTATTGACCCACCCTGGCCTTTTTAAATTGGTAATTGTGTACAAATACAAATTCATTCATTAAAATCAAATACGTCATATACTTTTTTCTAATGTTCCCATGCTTTAAAAAAATGACGGCACACGTTCTGCCTTGCTACTGTTTATGGCATAATTACGTATGACACACATTTATGCGTGTGTGTGCGCGTGTGTGTGCGTGTGTGTGTGTATGTGTCTCTGTGTGTGCGTGTGCGTTTGTGAGTTTATTTGAATTGCTAAGATTAAATAATCTTATTTATTAATCAAGCGTTTCCAAGACACCTAGCAAAGTAAAGTAAATATAATTAAATTCATTTGCAAAACAAAAAACAAAAACAAAAATTAAATAAATAAAATAAAATAAAATAAAATAAATAATAAATAAATGTACACTTGTCTAGTTAACATTGCAAACAATGTTTATAGGTCGTGTAAGCTGCTGCTGATGTCTATGTTCGTAAAAGAATCACCATTACATACTATTTTCGTTGTGGATAGAAGCACGGATTCTAGATAAAATGATCGAGTTTCAATCTCAGCTTGAAGCGCTTGTTTGTCTAAGCATAAAGAAGAGTTGCAATACAATAAACACTCTGATTATATATATATATATATATATATATATATATATATATCTGTGTGTGTGTGTGTGTGTGTGATGTGTGTATATGTGTGCGTATATATATATGTGTGTGTGTGTGTGTGATGTGTGTATATGTGTGCGTATATATATATATATATATATATATATATATATATATATATATATATATATATATATATACAGTACACAGGCTCCTTCAGTCTTTGACAAACTATGGATACCCACGTAGGGGTGCCTGCGCGTGTAATTTTTGTGGCAGGGGGTGCGCAATCTCCAACCACACCTCTCCTGAGTCGACATTGTTAAATACTAGTGGCCAGTGAAGTGTATATACAGGACAACTGAAAAGAAATGCCTAGATAAGCGGAGAACACATACAGCGCCTACAATTCTCAAATGGTCACTAATCTGGTACTAACCAGGCTTAACGTTGCTTAACTTCGGTTATCTGACGAGAACCAGTGTGTCAACATATATATATATATATTTTTTTTTATACATATATTTTATACATATATAAATGACATTAGGTTTTTATTCCAAATTCTAAGATGTTGGTCATCTTACGGCTCATTTTTTTTTCACCATGTTAAAATATTCAATTCTTAACAGCATCTGTTTCGTTGCGCAGAAACATTCATATATATAGTATGTCAATTTTAAAAATATTTTTGCTTTGACTCGTTAGACGAATAAGAACTCATTAATTTCAAAAGAAAATAAAAAGAATATGAACATGATTACATGAATCCGAAAAAAATCGGAAGAGTAATTGCATTTTATGATATTTACGCTATCTTTGATTTTTGTATATGCTCTGTAGTTACATTTGCATAACTTAATATATATAAATATACGGGTGCCTGAACGTGGACTTTTGTGACAAGAATTGCGCAATCTCCAACCACAACTCTCCCAAGTCGGCGTTGTTAAATACCAGTGACAAGTGGGGGTTCAGGACGACTGGAAGCAATGCCAATATAAGCTAAGAGCACATATAGCGCCTAGAATTCCCAAATGGTTAACCATCTGGTATTAGCCAGGCTCAACGTTACTTAACTTTCGTGATCTGAAGAGAATCGGTGTGTCAACGTGATTATGCTGCCCAAACATACACAAACACATACACACACACACACACGCACGAACACACATACATATATGTAAATATAAATATATATATATGCATGTGCATATACATATATATACATATATATATATATACATACATACATATATATATATGTATAAGCTTCATAAATAAAAAGCTTGTTATAAATAAAGGGAGACATTTAATTGAAAAAACACACACACATATATATATATATATATATATATATATATATATATATATATATATATATATATATATATATCTTCTTCCAATTACGGGATTTCCTTGGATTTTACTTGTACAAATGGAAATTCTTTTAACTTTCTTGAAGTTTTACATTTGGATTTTATCCGTCACTGGATTTTTTATCTTCCACCAGACTATCCATTCATGTGTAATCACCTTTTTCTTCACCATATTCCCTCTGCTTCACTTTTTTTGTTTTCAAGTAAGATATTTGACATACTTGTTTCATCAAATACTTCTGCATGCTAAATCCGATCGCGCATTTTGCTAATTCCTACCCTCTGACGAGAAGGAAAGTATTTCTTCGAAACTCCGCGGATTAAGGACTATCCATTTATTTAGTGTTTCCTTTTCAGATTAAATATGTTTTAAACTCATTTCAAAGTGTTTTTTGACATGTTTTATTAACTGTTTGCTCATATATATATATATATATATATATATATATATATATATATATATGTGTGTGTGTGTGTGTGTGTGTGTGTGTATCTGTGTATCTGTCTCTGTATAAGGTACATTTTATTGAGATATTTGGTACAAACATATGGAAGTGTTATTAAGTAAGGTTTTTATATCAACTGGTGGGAAATGAAGTCAGCTGGTAATATTTACACACACACACACACACACACACACACACACACACACGTATATAATCCGTGTGTGTGTGTGTGTGTATATCTCTGTTATTCTTACAGTATAGGCAATGAAATGAAACGGTTGCATATTCTACGGAACCGGGAACAGAAAATGTACAAATAGAAAAGTGCACGTTGTTCTTAACCAACAAAATGGCGTTGTTTTGTACCACTTGCTTAACGGGTTCATAGTGAATAAAAAATTAAATTTGAACGCGTGTGAGCGCACACACACACGCACACATACACACATATATATATATAATATAAAGCTAAACGTCTGTGTGTGTGTCTGGTCAAGAATAGGCTCCTATATGATTGACTATTATAGAAAACTGAGCACATATGATGATAGACGATGTATCGAGACACAGGAATGGGCGTGTTCGATCTGGCATAATGATGATTCATTAAAATTGTGGGGTCTGTGTACGCGCCTGGTCCACAAAGTATGGAAATAAAAAATTAAAAAATTTAAATAAAAAAACATTTACAAGTGTTTTGATATAGATGTACATAAGAATACTTTGATAAGTATGTTTTAACTTAAATAGGGATGGTATAATAAAATTGTGGGGTCTGCGTTCGCGCCTGGCCTCCATAGAGTGGAAATAGGCACAAACTTTAATAAAGCCTTTTCATATCTATCTGCGTAAGTATACTTAAATGATTATGTTTCAGTTTAAAGAAATATGGTATAATAAAATTATGGAGTGTTCGTTCGCGCATGACCTCCGTAGAATGGAAATATGTCACAAAGATTAACAAAGTTTTTTTTAATATAGATCCACAAAATATTGTTATAAGTGTTTCAGTGTGAACAGGTATGGTATAATAAATTATAGGGTTTATCTATTTTATTTTTACTTTCATCATATTTTGCTTTGGTTTTGATACCTCCAAATTCGAAGCTATCTCTTTAGAACCCTTTATTTTCATAACCTATGATACTTTCATAAATCAGAGTCCATTTTCTGTAGGCTGTTTTTGAACCCAGTCAACGACGGGTACTTTTGCTAGGATATATATATATATATATATATATATATATATATATATATATATATATATATATATATATATATATATATATATATCGTCTGTTTGGTAGGAGTCGGATATGAGTATGCATTTTTTTCATTAAGATTGAGCCAGCCCCAACTACGAAGTGTTTCAGGTGATCCACGAGACGCAACTTCGTGTCGCACACGCTTCTGATGTTACTATTCGTTGCGGTAAACATGTTCTTGGCATGCAGGTTTAGGAAGGTATTTCGCGGTAGCAACATGCCTAATATATATATATATATATATATATATATATATATATATATATATACAGTGATGATCATATTTATTGGCACGGTAAAATAAAAGTTAAATTTTGTCTAATAAATTCTAAAAAAGGGATTAAATTAAAGAAAATAACAAAGTATATTATGTATTTTTAACTGGCCTTTCCGATGCAGCAATCGGATTTAAAAAAAAATAAATAACAAAGGAACAACAAACATAATTGCAAAAAACCCTTGTTCAAAATTATTGGCACGGCTTTGTTTTTCTTTTAGTATCAGTATAATATCAATCAATTTCCGGTTTACGTGCTTTCTGAACTTTTTTATAGCCATATTATGCTTGTTTAACGCTAATTCAGTGAATAATTTTTTTCAGATAATTTTTAGATAGCGATTTATTTAAACTATTATAAGTGACTAAATTATAATTTTCAATCGCCATGGTTAAAACTAAGGAACACAGCGAAGACGTCAGGAAGCTTGTTGTAGCATGCCATACCAATGGGGAGGGCTATGATAAGATTTCAAAGAAGCTAAACCTTCCCAAATCCACTGTTAGAGCCATAATAAACAAGTTCAAATCGCAAGGCCACGTTATGAGTTTAGAGGGTAGAGGGAGAAAAAGGATTCTTTCCCCAAGAGATGAACGGAAAATTGTTCGACAAGTAAAACAAAACCCAAGGATCTCTGTTGGGGAGATTGTTGATGAACAGAGCACCTCTGGAGTGAATGTATCTCGACATACAGTTGGTAGAGTTTTGAAGAGAGCTGGTTTAAAAGCATGTCGTCCGAGAAAGACTCCCTTATTGAAGCCTATGCACCTGAAAGCAAGGCTAGCCTTTGCAAAACGTCATATTGATAAAGATGTTGCATTCTGGAAACGTGTTCTATGGACTGACGAAACGAAAATAGAGTTATTTGGCCATAATAAAGTGTCTTATATTTACAGAAAATCTGGCGAAGCTTTCCTGCCTAAGAACACCATACCCACAGTGAAGCACGGTGGAGGCAGTTTGATGTTTTGGGGATCCTTTGCTGCCTCTGGACCAGGGCGACTTGTTAAGGTCACAGGTAGCATAAAAAAGGAAGATTATGTTAAAATATTGGATGAAAACCTGAAAGACTCTGCTAAAGAGCTCTCACTTGGTCGTCGTTGGTGGTTCATGCAAGATAATGACCCAAAGCATTCGGCTAAACTGACTAAGAAATGGCTTGAGGACAATCATATTAATGTTTTGGAGTGGCCATCACAAAGCCCAGACCTTAATCCAATTGAAAATTTATGGAGAACATTAAAATTGAGGGTAATGCAAAGGAAGCCTAAGAATCTTATTCAATTGGAGGATTATTGTCAGGAAGAGTGGGCTAAAATTACTACTGAAGAGTGCAACAACTTGGTTGTAAACTATGAAAAGCGACTGAGGAAGGTAATCAAGGCCAAAGGCTATACAATTGATTATTAAATAAATCGTGCCAATAATTTTGAACAAGGGTTTTTTGCAATTATGTTTGTTGTTTCTTTGTTATTTATTTTTTCTAAAATCCGATTGCTGCATCGGAAAGGCCAGTTAAAAATACATAATATACTTTGTTATTTTCTTTAATTTAATCCCTTTTTTAGAATTTATTAGACAAAATTTAACTTTTATTTTACCGTGCCAATAAATATGATCATCACTATATATATATATATATATATATATATATATATATATATATATATATATATAAAATAAAATAAAAATAATATATATATATATATGATTTCAGGTTTATATTTTTCAGATGTGAAACAACCTATGAATATAACAAGGTTCATACAAAAGTGCTCAATACCAAAGTATGGCAAGATATATATTTTTTTTATTTTACATTACCATTTATATGTCCCTATACATTCATGAGCATATTTCGGTCAGCCAGTTACAGGTAACTAGTGACCTTTTCAGACGATGCTACTTATACAAAAGTATAAAAGTATATTATATCATTAAAACAAAAACAAAACAAAACAAAAAGAAAGGACTGAGCCACGTTTTATGAAATTTCACACAAATGTACTTTATATATCTGACAGTCTTCCTAGATAGGTTTTGTATCGAAATAATAAGCGATAATCGAAAAAGTCCAGTAAAAGATGAAACAGGCGATTTCGACCAAAGTTTACACCTTATAAAGCCCAACATCGCGAATGCATTTGAGAAGTTTTATTTGAAGTTTTATTACCGCATAACAGAAAGGCCCAGCATATAACATCCACAGTAGGTTCTTTGATGTAACTGGGGCGCGTTCGAAATAAATGTTTCGTGTTAAAGCACAATTAAACAATGATACTTGACCTTTTCATTTTAACTTTAATTCAAGCCGCTATATACGGCACAATCATATTGATACACGGGTTCTCGCCAGATCACCGAAGTTAAGCAACTGTGAGCCTGGCCACTATCAGATGAGTGACCATTTGAGACGGCTAGGTGTGGTATGTACTCGCCGAGTCGTAAAAATATCCAGGTTGATATCTGGGAACGTATTTATCTCACTAGGGAATTACACCCCCGAATCAAAATCGAAAGACGTATTTTCTTGTCTTCCTGAGGTTACCATGCCTCTACAATTTAGAGAGCTGTGATCGCCTACGCTTTTGAGACAGTAGGGCCGACGACGTCGACGACGATGATATATATATGTATATATATATATATATATATATATGAATAATTTTATAAAATCAACAGTAAGTTTTCAACGTAGACTACGATGTATTGTTGACTAAGTCATCACAGGCAGGCATGTGAAGCTTTCTTCCGATGCACCGCGGTGTCCCCAACTAGAGTAGGCAATCAATCGAATTGATTGAAAAATGGACCATTTCACTGATTTCGATGACAATAAAAATGTGGGAATGTAAAACATTCGTTGATCAATCAATCCCGGGCAACGCCGGGTCTCCTTGTTAATATATATATATATATATATATATATATATATATATGTGTGTGTGTTTGTGTGTGTGTGTGTGTGTGTGTGAAAGTGTTCTGCGTCCACATAGTGACTCAGATTACGCAACCCCTTTGGTTCGAATGTATTCTACTGGAGAACTGAATTGTGCGCGAAGCGAGAGTGTCAGTTTTCATGTCTTTCACTTGTATGTGCGTGCTGTGTTACGTCTGTGTTATGTAGCTATATTCATGCATGTATATTCGTTGCGGGTATGTATATTGTTACATTCTATATAGTCTCTACTTACCGACGTGTGGTTTAGAGTTGGGTTTAAATTTTGTCTCAGCCACCAAACCATCTTGATCAACTGCCAGAAGCCAAAAATATGGTGGGAACTGGAATTTATTGCCATCGACCGACCGCGACAACAAGGGTGTCTAAGATTAAAACAAAATACAAATGTTAATAGACAACTTAGACATTCAAGAAAAATAGGAATAAAATAGCTATTGTGTTAAATAGTGCTTGTCTGTCGTGCGTATAAATTATGATACACATCAGGTCGTCTCTGTCTCATTAATTTCACACGAAATTATTTCAATAGTATATTTACTAGTCGTATTATTTGAATTCTTTTGACATCTTGAGTGTTATTTTAATAACATTTCGGTTGATGTAACCTCCAACCTTTTTCATTTTGTCGAACTTGGTAATCTTTCTGTCGAACTCGGGAATCTTTCTGTCGAACTCCGGAGTCTTTTTGTCGAACTTGGAATCTGCACGGAATTTATTTAAGGGAACCCTTTATCTAATCCACGTTTATAGCATGTTCTCGTTCCGTCGGAGGTTACATCAACCAAAACGTTGTAAAAATAACTGAGGATAAAAGCAGGAGTCTGAATAAATAAAATGATACGAATAACCAACCCCATCTCCCAAAATTTAGAAACCCCGATAAAGGTGTATACTTTAAGACATGATAACTGTATCTGTAATGGAAAGAGAGAGAGAGAGAGAGAGAGAGAGAGAGAGAGAGAGAGAGAGAGAGAGAGAGAGAGAGAGAGAGAGAGAGAGAGAGAGAGGGGAGCAAGTAGCTGTTTCTTTTGACGAATAAAATGGTGGATAATCCGTGGGGTTCAAAGAACATGCTATTCTTTTAAATAAGTTTTCGCCCATTCGTCTCATCAGGTAAGTTTTTACATCGACCCTCGAGTATTTAAAATTATACACCGCTTTTTCAAGATACTATTTTCTGTGAAACTGCCGGAAAGCCTTTTTACCCAAATAGTTTCTTTCCTGACTTTGCTAGACTTTTGAAATTCCTTCCTGGGTTCCTGCTTCCCTGCCTGTACTGACACGCAGAAGTTCAAGTGTAACGTTAACAGACATCACGATGCTCAACTCCCTGCATATTATCATTAAAACTTTAGTCCCAAATAGTATCCCTTTACATCAAAGTGGCACCGTGCCTTGTTTGGTGTGAAAAAAAACAAAAAAAAAAACAACAAAAAACAAAAACAAAAAAAAACAATAATTTAGAAATAAATTAAAATAATAAAAATCAAGTTAAATTTGCATTAGAGTTTTCGTTTTATGGCCCATCAACCTTTTTAATTTATCTAATGCCTTCACCCCATAAAAAACAATGCAATTCGTCTAATACATGAATTGAAGTTATTCTATTAACCAGTAGCTGAGAAGTAATTGCGGATAAATATATTTTCCAACAGTATTAGTTGTGTTGACATAGTATGCGTTGGGGCACCCGAAGGAAGACTTAAAACGTAAAAGAAATAAAGCATGTGGTCGGATAGCATGCTGTGAGAATTTGAGTGGATCACGAGGAAACCTAATTTGAGAGCAGAAAGAGACGAACATATAGTAATAACAATCGCTGCTAGTCTTTTGCTTTTTTTTTCTGATTGAAGCATGTGCCCACGTAAAATACACGGATGGGATCTACACTCAGAATAATCGATCTCATAGGCCGAATCGGTATCCATTATGTCAGATATTCACTCACAGAGTGCAAGTAAAGAGGGATGTTATATTTCGTGGGTCGACTGGTTCACAGCCAATAAATGAATGACTTGCAATCCCCACACCACCAGACTCACGCCCCAATTCGTTTCACCTTCATCATTTGCTTATAACCATGTTTCGTTTTTCTCTGGCATTACTCGACATTTCTAATAACTTTTCAATGCGAAAAAGAAATAAACAATTTCACTTGGGTACACCCAATTCACACGCAAAAGACTAATAGGTTCTAGTTATTAGGGGTCACCCTGGTTTTCACATGGAACTGTATACTTATTATTTTTTGCTAGGGTATAACTACCTCCCATCCCAAAGGACAAGATAATCCTTGGGAGAACGAAATTATGATAAACAGACAGATACTGCACTATCCACGATACGAAGAGGATTGCTCAGGAGGATGGTCTCATGACAACAGAACAGATACTACGCTAACATCTTTAATTGGTCAATAAAAGATGGCACATTAGTTTAAAATACGAAGACCATTCCAGAGGTAATGGCTCCTATTTATATTCTGCCTAAATGGTTCAAAGTGATTGCAAATTCGGTTGTTATGATAATTGAACTTATGCATTCATGACCTGCAATTTTCATTTCTCTATTACAGATATTGACGGTTTAAGACTCTAAGAAAGCAACACCTGTCATGAACGTGTGTCAGAAGCATAACTGAATTCATCCATGCAGAAAAAAAAAACGTGAACCGATCAATATTCATCGGCGCCTATTGAACGTTTACGAAGCCGATTCAGTTGATGTTAGCACAGTTAGGAGATGAGTTCGTCGATTTCGTAGTAATGACAGAGATATGAATGACAGAGAGCTCTCCAGACTTTTACGACCGAGGCACCAATAGAGGCTGGCAAAAGTGTATTGAGAATGGTTATGACTATGTAGAAAAATAAATTCTGGAGCACAAAACGTCGTTCGCTGTAATGGTACCACTCCCGTCTTCGTAGCTCTTCAACGTTTTAGTTTGTGAGTTAAAAAATAGGAGACTTTACCTTTGGAACGACATTTTCCACGTGTCACAGTGATATCGATATCGTTTTTTTTTTCTGTAAAAATTGTCATTGTCAGCTAAATATTCTAAAAATAAATAAAACGTATGTACTTATTTCAAATTTAGTTATGGTTATGTGCAGACCGTATTTAGTTTGAAACATAATGACTTAAAATATAAAAAAAAAACTAAAAGAACTAGTTAATCGGTTTTGAACCTCGCTCAACAAAGCTAAATCGAGATTAGGATTACGATTAAGCGAAAAAAAATCTGATGAAATGGAGGGGGAAAGGATAGAAGGAATCAATTAGAAAATACATTAAGCTTATTTAAAATTGTGCTGTTTTAATCAATGAGACGAAATAACTTTATTTGGGAACAATTCATTTTAAAATGTGTAAAATTGGTATTTTTTTTACATTAGCGATATCAGACACTAAACACTACCCCCGTTTTAAATGTGTGTGAAAGGTGATAACGTAGTACGAATAGGAAATTATTTAGTATATCTCTTCTATTATATAAAAGGAATTTTGTCTGTGTGTGAGTTCGTTTCCTATGAACTCGGAAACGGTTGAGCCGATTTTTTAAAAATTAGACACAAATATACTTTATGTGTTTGGAAGTGTCCTTAGATAAGCTTTGTATCGAAATGCCCTCACAAGTATCGAAAATCGATAATCGAAAAAATTCGATTACAGAAAGAAGTCATATTTTGAACAAAGTTAACACTTTTATACAACCTAACATCACAAGTGCATTTCAGAAGTTTTATCATCGCACAAACAGAAAGGCCCAGCCTATAAAATCAACTGTAAATTATTTTATAAGACAGAGGCGCGTTCGACATGAATGTTTCTTTTTAGAGCACAACTGAACCATGATACTTGACTTTTGTGCATTTATTTTTATTCAAAAGATAATGTAAAAATAATTTATGAATTCAACAGGTGTTTTTTTTGATAAGACAGGGCGCGTTTGAAATGAATGTTTCTGTTTAGAGCACAGTTAAACCAGGATATTTGAATTTCGAATTTTAAACATGAAATTCAGGCTATTATATAAAAATAATTTTATAAAATCAACAGTAGGTTCTCTACAGTGTAATGTAGACTACAATATATTGTGGACTAAGTCACTGCGAGGAGACATGTGAAGTTTCCTTCTGATACACTGCGGGGTGGGGTCCCTAGCTAGAACAGGCAATCGATCGATTTGATAAAAAAAAACATAGGCGATTTTACCGATTTCGATGACAATGAAAGTATGGAAGACTGGAATATTTGTTGATCTTCATTAAATCCTGGTCTCCTTGCTAGTTATTATATAGATATGAGTTGAACATGCCGTACTTGGTTCTATGTCTTGCAGCGATATCGATTGCCCGAATCACTTACTCCAGTGGTTCACAATTCTGATTTGCTGGTTTCCTCTATCACCCTAGAGGTTTGGGGGTATCGATTTTAAAGTCTCCGTGGCGTTCATTTATTGTCATTGCGTTTTCACAATGTAGGAAAAACAAAGACAACGTTTTGGTGCTTGTGTTTTTCCTAAAGATTTCAGATTGAATAACAGAACAGGATATGTGAGAACAGATTTCAAGAGAAATGTCCGCTTCTAAACGAAAGAAGCGACCAGGTAAACGTTAAACAAAGAATATTTAATATAAAGGGCAACAATGAACGACTCTTCTTTCAAAATTGCAACCATTCAAAATTGCAACCATCCAACCTACGTATTTAATGATGAAAATCCAATTTCAAACAACTCATTGGATTCCACTGTCCTAAAAATAGGATATCAAATAATTTTTTTAAAATTTACAAAATAATAATCTATACTAGCAGGGGGAGGAGACGCACGACCTTGCCGATCGTAAAATACGCTTAAGTATATTTTAATTCATGCAGATTTTGTATTTATTATTACAGAGCCAATTGTCTATTGATTATTATATTGTACCTAATATATAGTACTGATTTAAAAAAAAGAGTTGGGTGCCATCAGCTAGAATCAAAATCAAAACATTTAGTGATTCAATCGTGTTCTCTACCGTTTGAGTTAACCCGACAGACAGATGAAGAAGGCATAAAATTAAACCACATGCGCAAACTAATACAAATATGTCGGTAAGCTGAAATCAACATTTTGTATTTCAATTTACACATTATTCATCCACCAAAACAAAGATTTTACTCGTTGTAAACCATTCTTAGTGTATGATTACTAGGGCTGTGACAACAGCATATTCTTTTCATTCTTTTGACTCTCAAGTATATACCCGACACAGAAAAACACAGTCAATCAATCGAGCACCACATCAGTCTATATAAACACACATGAGATATTAACGGATATATACTCAAGAGTCAAAACAATGAAAAGAATATGCTGTTGTCACAGCCTAATGATTACTATTCTCTGTTAATTTCAGTGTTATGTGACCAGTAGTTTAAGAGTGTATCAGTTAAATATTTACACACAAAGAAACAGACAGACATACATATATCTACTCTTTTATTTATATAGATTATATTTCGTTCAGTTTCTCTATCCATTGCACTTTTTAAAGGAAACTATAGGGCCAACCTGACTAAAATTTTCTATAAACTTTTCAGCGAAATAAGTATTAGTGTATCGGTTTGATGTACAATTAGGGATTTATTGGGATTAATAGGGACTAGTATTTTAATGCGACAATGAGCACAAATTTAACCATATTCAACCATCATTTTGAGATAAAATACTTATTCTAAATCAACGGGCTATAACTTTTTCCCTCTTTTAACGTATATAATACTACTGCTTACTGCATAATTACTCTAAAGAAAGGATAAACTTTGTCTATATTCATCAACCGAGAATTGTTGGAAGTCTCTAAAAATTCTTGTGAAATTTGTTCAAATTCTATTTGTTCGCTGATGTATAAACATCAGGTAAATGTCGAAACCGAAACTGTAGCATTCGAAGCTGGTGACGTTACCACTGTACCAACGTGGCACGAATACAAATCGATTAAAAATTAAAAATTAAAAATAAATTAAGATGAATGTACAAAATGTTTAACGATTTTTTCAATTTTGACCCATTTTTGACCCCCTAAAAGCAATTTGAACCGGCTAAAGACCCATAAAAGAACGACCAGTAAAAAATCCAATTATTTGAGGCCCGTAGCGCCGCTTTGCGACTTTTAGTTTCGGATGAGATAGAGTTTGAAAATATGGAGACATACAGACAGACAGGCAGGCAGACCGACTGAGACACAGACAGACAGACCGACAGACAGACATAGAGACATATAACAGTTTATATAATAGAAGATGTATAGCCTCTTGATTTTTTAAAAAATATATCACATATACATAGTGTCATTGATAGGAGAGTCAATATTTCCCTTTATTAATATAAAATAACGGTTTCCTTTAACCCAATTTTACTAATTACGCAAAGTTTCAACTCAGTAGTAAAAAAAAAGTATTAGATATCTTGGGTTTAAGCGCAACACACCGATGAATGGAGCGACGGATGTAACGTCATGCGCACGTTTATTCACACTCGTTAACATGTAGACATCAGGGACCGATACGTTGTAGACTCAGTCGCAAAGGAGACAAAGAATAGGAAAGAAGAAATAACTTCAACTCCTGCTTCGGGTCCAAAAAACAAAAAACAAAAAAACAAACAAACAAAAAAAAACTTTATTCCTGATTCTCCGGCCACGCGCGACTTCTAGTTACGAATGTGACGTGAACCACGACTCTCTCTCTGTATTTCTGTCTCTGTCTCTCTGTCTCTGCCACTCTTTCTCTCTCTTTCTCTCTCTCTCTATCCTTTTAAAGTTTTTCCCTTTTTCCTTGACGTAACGGCTCATAATTTGCACACACGCGCCCGCACTCTGTTACACGAAGAGAACCTGTTCAAAAACTGCTTAGACGTATCCAATAACGCCATTTAAAGCTTAAACTTCTTGTCGTAACATTTACAGGCAAGTGGAATTGGAATAAAAAACATAAATGATACTGACAAGGTTTCTTTCTATCGGGTTAGAAAGCTCTTCGCACCTTCCAACATCCTATATCACTATAAAACCAACATTCGCTCATGCATGGGGTATTGTTGATACGTCGTGGCTGCTGCACCAACAACTATGTAAAAAAAAAATGTCTCTCGCTCTTGGACAGGTTGTAAAAAATATCTCTAACGTAATATGTCCCGCATAGTCTACCAAGCTTCGACCCTTGTCCCATCGCTTCGCCACAATGTTGCGTCCACGTGCATGTTTTACAAGTGCTTCAATAGAATGTGCTCTGACGAACTTACTGCAGCGTAAATAATTTCGAGCCACCCGACTAACAGCAACATCTCATCTCTTCACTGTAGAGGTCTCCAGGTGTTCTACCTTAATAGTTTCTTTCCTTGGACGGCTTTACTTTAGAATTCCCGCCCCTGCTCCCTGTTTCCCCGACTATACAAAAAAAAAAAAAAATAAAAATAAACATAAATAAATGTAATCGTACAAATATCTCGCTGCACAACTCTCCATTTTGGAGGTTTCTTAAAAATCTGACCCTTAATCATGCAAGCCCCTTACGTCTCAGTGGCACTATGCCTTGTTTAGGATAAATACAAATAAAACGATAACAATACTTGTCTAGCTACAGTCATTCTCAACAATTCCCCCCCCCCACTTTCTATCCGCGTCTAAATCTAAACGTAAATTCCATTTGCTGAGAATTGAATTTCCCTTGATTTTCTGACAATTATCTCCCTTGGCCGGTGTAACGTAAAATATTCTTCTTTAAAAATTCATTTTTATCTATAAGCATGAAATATTATTTTTAGAATCAGATTCTTTCGATTTTCGATATTTATCGAATGAATTTTTGTACAAAACATATCTAAGAACACTGCCAGACATATGGGTTATCTTTGTGTTAAATTTGCAAAAGATAGGCCCAGCCGTGACTATAACATGGTCATTTTAAAGTCCAACATAAAAAAATCTTGTTGAGCTGTCAACGTGAATGATCAATTTCTACTCAATTTCCACCATAACTGTATATCTCGGTGTTCATTTGTTAAGCCTTATCATCGAATGACCTCTGGACTTTAATAAAAATGAAAAAAAAAAAAAAAAAAAGCAGAAAATCCCGACGAAAATACTTTGATCGACAGTGTCCCGTAGCGATAACTAAACGCTTCTTCTTTTTCTTCTTAATAATAATAATAATAATAATAATAATAATAATAATAATAATAATAATAATAATAATATGAGCCACACGCGCGGACCAGACGAAATACTGCAGAGACAAAACATGAAGAATTGTTACATGGAACCAAGAACATAGAATATACATATCTATAAGTTCTCTATCCCTCCCCTATCTCCCCTCATCCCTTGCCATTACCCAATCACCTTCACCCCCCACAAAGGAATGACGCCAAATAGCTGAGAAGAGTCAAAGAGGATGGAAAGACCGAGTAGAGAAAGCACTAACCAGATATCCACTGGATGAATACTAAGAGAACTAGAACCTTGGAGAGGCTTATTGCTATCCAAATTCCAGTGAAGACCAATGATCGCTACCAACGAGAAATCAATTGTAAACGGCTATTGCGATAACGTAAACTAATTTGCAAAGTTTCTTGAAAGAAATGGTGAGTACTAGAAATCCGGGGAGACTTGTTGTCACTCAGACTCTAGGGAACGCCACAGGCTGTTCTAAACGAGAATTCTCTTATGAGAGTCTGTGTGAAAACTCCCAGTGAGGACTACTACTACTACTACTACTACTACTACTACTACTACTACTACTACTACTACTACTAATAATAATAATAATAATAATAATAATAAATATATAAATAAATAAAAACGGCAGAACAACGAAAAAGAGGAAATGGTCGCAAACATGTCGGCCGCAATTCACTTGGGTAAATAAGACGTTCGTTTGATGTTGGGAAATAGATTACATGAAGGCGAAGCCAAGGATTTATATATTTAAAAATGAGGAGGAGGAGAAGGAAGAAGGAAAGGGAGGATAAGGAGAATAACAAAAATAAAAAAAACTGTAGTACAACAACAACGAATAATAATATAAATACTTATCTATTATATTATTACATGATATCCATATCTTTATATCACACCCACTTATATGTGTATTACAAAAATGGTTGGATGAAATTTTTAAAACGAATAATAATAATAATAATAATAATAATAATAATAATAATAATAAGAAGAAGAAGAAGAAGAAGAAGAAGAAGAAAAAGAAGAAGAACAAGAAAACTGGTTTGGTTGTTTTGTTTTCGGATATATCAACTGCTTTCAGTTTGTTTAATGTCGAATATTGTACTTTTAGAAAAAAAGTTTTTATATTTCAAGTCGGTTATATTTTCAAATATTTATTCATAGTGTTTGTTTTGATTGTTTTGTAGAGAAAAATTATTGTTGATTAATTTTAGCTTTGTAGAACAAGATTGAGTTTTCAAAGGGAAAAGTAAAACAATAAAATCAATGTTTGTGTTTGGTGGATTTAAGTCAGCAAGCCAGTATCTTCAGACAGCCTGACTTGGTAGTACCAGATGTAAAGAAGAAGAAGAAGAAGAAGAAGAAGAAGAAGAAGAAGGCGAAAACGAAGACGAAGAAAAAGACGAAGATGAAGAAAAAGACGAAAATGAAAATGAAGAAAAAGAAGAATAAAGGGATACAATCAACAATAAAGAAAAAGCAACTTTAATCATCCAAAGGAATAGAAACCCAAACGTTTTAAAAACGAAAGAGAAGAAGAAAAGAAAAGAAAAGGAAGAAGTGGAAAAAAATTATTAGGATTATAATAATAATAATAATAATAATAATAATAATAATAATAATAATAAATAATAATAAATAATAATAATAATAATAATAATAATAATAATAATGATAATAATAATAATAATAATGATAATAATAATAATAATAATAATAATAATGATAATGATAATAATAATAATAATAATAATGATAATAATAATAATAATAATAATAATAATAATGATAATGATAATAATAATAATAATAATAATGATAATAATAATAATAATGATAATAATAATAATGATAATAATAATAATAATGATAATAATAATAATAATAATAATAATGATAATAATAATAATAATAATAATGATAATAATAATAATAATGATAATAATAATAATAATAATAATGATAATAATAATAATAATAATAATAATAATAATGATAAAAATAATAATAATAATAATAATAATATTAATAATGACAATAATAATAATAATAATAATGATAATAATAATAATAATAATAAAAAAAATGATAATGATAATAATAATAATAATAATAATAATAATAATAATGATAATAATAATAATAATGCTAATAATAATAATAATGATAATGATAATAATAATAATAATAATAATGATAATAATAATAATAATAATAATGATAATAATAATAATAATAATAATAATAATGATAATAATGATAATAATAATAATAATAATAATGATAATAATAATAATAATAATGATAATAATAATAATAATAATAATGATAATAATAATAATGATAAAAACAACAACAACAACAACAACAACAACAACAACAACAACAACAACAATAATAATAATAATGATAATAAAAAAAATGAAGCTGGCATAAATTCCATATTTTGACCTCCACCTCAATGATGGCAACAGTTTTAGTTGACAGCACACGAAACTTTCGTCAAGTGTTAAGAAGGATAGAAAGGCCGTGGAGAGAGAGAGAGAGAGAGAGAGAGAGAGAGAGAGAGAGAGAGAGAGAGAGAGAGAGAGAGAGAGTGTGTGTGTGAGAGAGATATTAAGAAAAATCTTTGAGCTCAGAAACCAACACAGGTAATCAGCTGACACGGGTTAGCTTCGCTTTTTAATTTCTGTCTTTTTCATTATTTATTCCCTTTATCGTGAAATTTATTTTGCACCTATCTTCCTTTTCATCTTCATTCTCCTCTACCTGCTTTATTCGATCCGTTCGAAGATACTGTATTTTATTTCACAATTCACAGATTAAACATATATTTCAAAACATACCCATCCTTAAAACTAATTGTTAAAACTAAACGCATTATGAGCACATTTAGTAAAGTTGACAACTATGCAATCAAAGCAGCGTACATTATACAAAGCAATAAATGATATTTAATTATTTTTCTATCTATGTGATAAGTGAACTTAGATTCTTCATTTTGTGGAAGCTTCACGGGAGTTATCCAACAGAGATGGTGTTCTTAATACAATCAACCTTCTCAAACACCGGTTGCCATGAATTGATAATACGCTACCTGATAGCTCAGCTTAGCATTCACAAGTAATATGAATTGGAACAAATACACTGAAGACATTGCCAAGACTGATGCAAAAGGTGGTTTCTATCGTGATATAAAATTACTTAAACCTTAGATCGCTACAAAGCCACCGTTAGCCCATGCACAGGATACTATTGTCACGTCTGGGCTGGTGCTACTACTACTAGTCTAGTCCTTCCTCTTATGCAGAGTCCAGAGAAGGCTCCAACCTAATGAGTCTGGTACTATCAAGCGAGCTCCAATCCCTGTCCAACCGTCGTAATGTTGCATCCATGTGTGCTTTATAAGTATTTTGATGGAATGTGCTCTGATGAACCTGTTGTACTTGTGCCCATTCGACGTAAATACCCCCTACTAATCTGACAGAGGATCAAAATCCCACGTCTTCAATTTAAATGGTCTAAAATGTCAAACAGCTTAAGCTTTGTTAGTTTCTTCTCTCGAACTGCTCGATTTGGGATTTCTCTCCCAGTCTCCCGCTTCCCCGACTGTACAAACATGCATAAATTTAAATGTAATGTCAACAGCCATCTCGGTGCTCAACTCCGTACATAGTACATATGGTCCCAAATAGAGATGTGTCCTGTTAAACGTGAATAAAAGTAAAAAATACCATTTCGAATAGAATCAAGGGGAAATAACTCAGCGGTACTCGGAACCGGAGCGCAACCGGAATCGATTCCCTACACATTTTTTTTTTCTATCTCCTATTTTTCTTTCTTTTCCCTTTTTCATTACTTTTTTTTTTGGCCTTCTCCGTGTTCTTATATCTTCCTTCTTTATCTCTTTCGCCCTCTTTTCTTTCCTTTTTTCCTTCTTAGTTTCCTTCCATCAGTTCATCCATTCTCTCGATGTATTTTTTCCCACCCTCGTCTGCTTTCCTTTTTCCTTTCCCGTCATACAACTTATTCATTTCAAACAATTTCATATCTTCTTTGGCGGGGAACATGATAAACGAATTGATAATGTTAAAAATAGTGGAATAGGCAAAAAATACATACAAGAGGTGCGGAAACTTACAGATAAACCAAAATCCGCATCGCAAATAAAGAATCTACGATATATATATATATATATATATATATATATATATATATATATATATATATATATATATATACACAAAAGCTGAATGTGTGTGTGTGTGTGTGTATGTGTGTGTGTGTGTGTGTGGTCATGAATAGGCTCCTATATGGTTGACTATTTTAAAAAACTGATTACATATTATGATAGACGATGTATCGAGACACTGGAATGGGTATGTTTGATCTGGCAGAACGGTGGTTCATTAAAATTGTGGGGTCTACGTTCGCACCTGGTCCACAAAGTATGGAAATAAAAAATTAAAAAAAAATCAATAAAAAACTTTCACAAGTGTTTTTGATATAGATGTACATAAGAATACTTTGATAAGTATGTTTTAATTTAAATAGGGATGGTATAATAAAATTGTGGGATCTGCGTTCGCGCCTGGCCTCCATAGAATGGAAATAGGCACAAACTTTAATAAAGACTTTTCATATCTATCTGCGTAAATATACTTTGATAATTATGTTTCAGTTTGAAGAAATATGGTATAATAAAATTATGGGGTGTTTGTTCGCACCTGACCTCCGTGGAATGAAAATATGTCACAAAGTTTAACAAGGGTTTTTTTTTAATATAGATCCACAGAATATTGTGATAAGTGTTTCAGTGCGAACAGGTATGGTATAATAAATTATGATGTTTATCTATTTTATTTTTACTTTCATCATATTTTGATTTGGTTTTGATACCCCCAAATTCGAAGCTATCTCTTTAGAACCCTTACTTTTCATAACCTATCATACTTTCATAAATCAGAGTCCATTTTCTGTAGGCTGTTTATGAACCCAGTCATCGACGGGTACTTTTGCTAGTATATATATATATATATATATATCTATGTATATATATATATATATATATATATATATATATATATATATATATATATATATATGTGTGTGTGTGTGTGTGTGTGTGTGTGTGTGTGTGTGTACTCCTATAAATTTTTTTTTTGCGTATTCATATTCATAATTAAACCATTTTTTTCCTATTTATTTAAAAAAAATATTTTATTATATATATGTTCTGGAATTGCATTCATCTGCAATCGGGTAATAATACGGATTTCAAACACCAAGTAAAAAAGCACATTAAAATAAACACGCATAAATATAAAAATAAATTATATAAAATTATATGATAATTGAGAATAGGAAAAAATACGAAACTACGGGTTAAAACGGAAAACTATCTTCACATAACACCAAAAGATGGAGGAAGTGAGGAGGCATGGCTTTGGAAATCTGTTTTCCCAAATACGATGTTCAGCATGTTAAACGTATACTCTTTGTTGTAAAAATCTAATGGATAAACACCTGAAGAAGTTGATGGGGACAGGATATTTTTATGGAAACATACATCGTAAAATTGCATACTCATCAATGAAACAGCTGTAATGGAAAAAATCCAGGAAATAAAAAGAAAACGTGAGTCTTTGAATTTTCAACAAAATTTTACACTATATATATATATATATATATATATATATATATATATATATATATATATATATATATATATATATATATCTTTATTCGATTGCCAAAATTTTAGAATAATTATAAAGAAGTGAACCATCGCGTAAATTCAATCAACTAAAAAATGGAAAACGGGGTGAGGAAAAGAAAAAAAATATAATGGGGCAAGTTATATGTACAATTCAATAAAATAAATAAGTCGATTAAAAACGATCGTTAAAATATACCCAAAGCGCTTTTCGTTCAGACTAACATTTTCAAGGGTCATAAGTCTGAAAATTATTTTTTTTTTAGAATATTTGGTAGTGGTATGGAATAAGAGCGGAGAGGAGGTTAAAAAAAACCCTGACTACCCAAATATATATATATATATTAGGCATATTCTCATTGAGACAAGTGTTGTCAAAAAAGCATAGAATTTTTCTGTTTCACTATTTCTTTTTTATCTTCTCCAATCTACGAATAATTTTTTTGCGTTTTTCTCAAAATTGTTTAGGTTGGATCCATAAGTTTCTTTGGCGAGCAATTTCGATTGGAATACTTCCATCATCTTCAGGCATATTGCGTTATAAAAATTATGTTTTTAATTACATATACATATATATGTGTGTATATATATATATATATATTTGCATATATATATATATAAATGTATATATATATAAATCTATAAATGTATATATATATAAATCTATATATATAAATATATATATGTATATATATATAAATCTATATATATATGTATATATATATAAATGTATATATGTATATGTATATATATATAAATGTATATATATATGTATATATATAAATGTATATATGTATATATATAAATGTATATATATATGTATATATATAAATGTATATATATATGTATATATATATGAATGTATATATATATAAATGTATATAGATGTATATATATAAATGTATATATATATATATATATATATATATATATATATTGATTTGAAAAAGAAAAACCGAATGAATTTATAAAATGGTGATCAACGTTTCGTCCCTATTGCAGGGGACATCCTCAGGATATTAAAAGGAAAAATGCCGAAGAAGAAAACGATCATAGACCATACGTAAATGAAAAGGAAACCGTGTTAAAATCCTACAGGAAATTATAAATGTGTGGTCATAATAATTATTATAGTAAAAAAATAATTATATATATATATATATATATATATATATATATATATATATATATATATATATATATATATATATATATATATATATACAGTAGCGTCCAAAACTAATGGACAAAATTTTAAAACCTAATATTTGTTAGAAATAACAACTGTGAAAAGCTGAAATTTTGACAACTGGTAGTCGTTATCAGCCATAATAGCATACTAAAATTTGAATTATTTGCAAAGGATAGAAAAAGAATTATAATAATTATTTATTCATTTTCAAAATAGGAACGTCCAAAAGTAAGTGAAAAAAGTGAGAAAAGCAATGTAAACAGTATATTATATTCAAATGTTTTGGTTTCCTCTAAAGAATAAGTCTTACTTAGTCATTTGTAAACGTTGCATGAGCCAGCACCATGGCGAAACGCCAAAAAATGTATTACTTTGTGAGACAAGCTATTGTGAAGCTACATAGGGAAAAGCACACCATTAGAGAGATTTCGGAGAAAGTGAAACGTTCCAAGAGTGTTGTAGGCAAGGTTGTTTAATACTAAAATGATATTGGCAAAATAGTTAGTGCTTTTAAAACCGGCAGACCCGGTAAAACTTCGGCAAGAGAAGATCGAATAATGCAGCGTATGCCATTAAAGGAGCGTTTTAAGTCTTGCACAGAAATTAAAAGGGTTGTGAATAGTACCTCAAACTGTTTCTAGACGACTGCAAGAAATAGAACTGTTTAATCGAACCCCAGGAAAGAAACCACTTGTTAGTTCGAAGAATAAGAAGAGATTAGAGTATGCAAACAGGCATGTAATTTGGACATATGAAAATTGGGCAAAAGTATTTTTCAGTGATGAAAGCAAGTTTAATTTATTTCGAAATGATGGAAAAAAACAATATAAAGAGACGTATTGATGAAAGATTAAGTGCAAAGTGTACTAAGAAAACTGTCATGTTTGGGAGCGGAAGCGTGAGGGTATTTGGAATGTTTTGTAGCCAAGGTACAACGACTCTTGTCTCATATAAACGCGCAGATCTATAAAAACATTGTTCAAGATCATGTTGTGCCAACCATACAGAATTCAGGTTTCGATAGGGATATATTTATGCAAGATAATATCCTACGTCACAAGGCAAAGATGGTAATAAGTTACCTTAGCGATCAAGATTTTGAACTTATGGATTGACCATCGCAAAGTCCTGACTTAAATCCAATTGAAAATCTTTGGAAGACCTTAGGAGTGAAAGTTATAGAGAAAAATCCCGCTAACACGAAAGATTTGTGGATGAAGCTTCAAAAAGAATGGTCTAAAATTAGTATCGAGGATTGTCAAGAACTGATCCGTCCTTGTAGTCGCAGATGTGCAGCTGTCATTGAGAGCAAGGGCTCATTTACTAAATATCGATTGTACCTGTATTTTATTTTGTTTTTTGGTGGTTTACATTGTTTTTCTCAATTTTGTCCCTTACTTTTGGATGTTCCTATTTTGAAAATAAATAAATAATTGTTATAATTCTTTTTCTATCTTTACAAATGATTCAAATTTTTGCATGTTATTATGGCTGATAACGACTATCAGTTGTCAAAATTTCAGCTTTTTATAGTTGTTATTTCTGAGAAATATTAAGCTTATATATATATATATATATATATATATATATATATATATATATATATATATATATATATATATATATATATATATATAAAATTGTCCACCCACCCAATTAATAATTAGCCACCACGTGACAATCACACACACACACACACACACACACACACACACACACACACACACACACACACACACACACACACACACACACACATATATATAACGCAAAAAATTAATCGGAGATAAAAAAGAAAATAGTGAAATAGAAAAATTCCGTGCTTTATAATAAAACTTGCCTATATATATATATATATATATATATATATATATATATATACATATATATATAACTACTTCATTTACTCACATAAAATTAATATACAAAAGTATAAATTTATGCGTAAAGTATTTACTTCAAAAGTGCTCAATACGTTGGTAGAGCTAGTTAGTAATTTATAAATTACTATATATATATATATATATATATATATATATATATATTTGAAAATATATGGAAATCAAGGTACACAGAATTTTCTGTGTTTCATTCTCGTAAGTATTCGTCAGACTGAATAAATAGGAGGAAGTCGTAAGCAATATCATTTTTACTGGGTCTATCAACATCATAAATAGTTCGCGAATATTTCGATCTCCTTAATATAGATAAAAAACAAAATAGCATCGTCAAAAATGTATTAAAACATTATCGTTTTTAGATACTTAAATAAAGGTTATATTTCTATTTACATTGAAATGTACTAAAGCGGTTAAGATTTTATTAATGAACCCAAGATAGTGGGACGATCTATGAAACTGCAGAAAACAGGTAAAATAGACCACGTTTATTATATATCATTATATGAAAGATTGGTTTTCTCTTATTGCGTGCAAGTTTTGCTATCCTTACACGGTCTTTCTTCTTAACGTTATTCCAAGGACTTTTCAAAAGATTTTACCACAATTAAAATAATATACACGACTTGGATCTCCAAAGATTTCATCTTTCAACTTGGAAGATGCTTTAAACACTCGCAATTCATTCTAGAACATTCATTGCGTCGGAGTATCATTTTTAAACTACACTGCACACGTAATTTTCAATTTATGTTCTGATTAGCAAAATTTATCATTACCCACATCTATTTTGCTAACAACATTTTCTCCGATGAAATGAGCCATTTACTGAAAATCCACCGACTAAGAAAAAAAACTTTCACATTTATTTGCAGTTCTTGTCAAACAATAAAATTTGTTGGAATTTTACAGTATATATATATATATATATATATATTATAAATCCGTAATCCTGTCTGTTTGTTTGTTTGTTCACAATTTGATTAATATATACAAAACTTCCTGCTGAAAACGGTTATCTATATAAATTTTATTTACTATAAGATTTTCTATATAAATAAATCGCATCACGATCAATATATATATACACTATATTGAAGGCAATGTACATAATAGAACTAATCTAATTTGCATATTATATTAAAGAAAATCTTTTTAAATAATTCGCTCAATTAAAATTACTGATTATAGTAATGTAATTGATGCAATTGTTCTATTTAAGAGTATTATTTAAAGTTAATTTATTTAAATTATTTTAATTCAAGTTATTTTGTACTATTTGCTAAACTGGCACATTTTAAGTAATTTTCACTGATATTCCACTTCCGGTTATGAATGGATATAGTTTTTAACCAAATCGAGAGATATGGTGATAAAATGATTTGTTTTAATTATTTATTTTCTATAAATGTAAAAGTTACAAATATTGATAAAAAAAATAAATAATTAGGCTAAGGATGATTTTATTTTTCGACGAAATATTTTAAATCGTTAGCCCTCTATTAAAGTCTCGGCTATAAATGTCGATTCATTGTAAGGTGTGAGCACGTTTACCAAAAGGTTAAAATTTATTTCCTCCGGACGATTTTAAAATCATTTTTCAACTATTCACTTGACTGTCTGTATTTTATTATCGTTTCCATAATACTTTGAAAAAGAAACAAGGTAAAGTAATGCTTTTTATATCAGATATATTCCTACGCGTTTTTTTCACTTTTTTTTCTTCGATTTTCTTTTGAGAAAGATCTTATGTTTTCCTGTCTGGGTAATTGATTTAGTTGATAATATATATTTGTGTGGGGGAGTTTCGACGTAATTATGTTTTTTTTTCGGGGGAAGGGAGGTGTCGCTTTATGTCTCAGCGTCACTCAAAGAAAAATAATTGCAGAAGTACAAACATGCGGGTGTTTTTATCTGTTTAGTACTTCTGCAGTTTACGAACCGTGCTATTTTTTAGATATGATTTACAAGTGTAATTCAATTTTTGCCGTATCTTTTGTTTATTAAATTTTTGTGGAAAAGCCCTTCCTTTATTAAAAATGAGGTACTTTTTATATACACAACCAAGCATAGTTCATCCGCAAAAATCCTAATTTACATTTTTGGGAGCAACATAAACTGAAAACGGACCTGTACAGTTTTTTTTACGTAATGTAGAACTTTCGTTTACATTTTTACCAGTGGTACAGAAAATGCCGTTTACCCAGAAGTTTTGGTTTCGAACCTGTAATTACATAAATATTAAAAGAATGCCAACTAGTATTGTGTAATACAAATATATCCGTAGCAAAACTCGGGTAAATCGGCTAGTATATATATATATATATATATATATATATATATATATATATATATATATATATATATATATACATTCATGAGCAAAAAAAATGGGCAAGAGTGACAGAAATCGATTTTTCAATATTTTCCCATGAATTTTTGTTAATTTTGACTGAAAATTTATATTTTGCAGATCATTATTATTATAGCATATAATAATAAGTGAAAAATTAATCTTAAAAATGGTAAGACCGCATCTTGGTGAGGATATAAAAAAACCGAATTGCAGGATTAAGGTAGTCCAAAGTGACTTACAAGCAGATTTTTGATATTTTAAGAAAAGAAAAAATGAAAACATCTATTTCTGTAGTGAAGCAAATTGGTCAAAGGTTCGAAGTCGAATGTTTGGTAAAAGGGAAATCTGGATCTGGTCGCCCTAGAGCATTCACTTTGAAGGATGACCACATGCTTAAATTAACTGTTTTGAAGGATTGAAAGAAAACTTATGTTGACCATAGCAAAGAATTCAAAACAGGGGCTGGAAATTATCTTTCTAGATATACAATATCTAGATGAATAAAAGAAATGGTATTTTCTTGTAAAAGGTGTTTAAAGAAGCCATTTTTATCTCAGGGGAACATCAATGAAAGAAAGAGATTTTTCTCGTGTTATGGCAATAAAGATAGAAACTAGTTCAGGAATGTTTTCTGGTTAGATGAATCAAAATTTTTTCTTGTTAGTGACGCTCAGAATGCTCCCGAATGGTGCAATCGAAGAACTGGAGAAAGATTTTCGCCAAGTTGCATAAAAACGACAGAAAAACACGGGAATGGAGGGATAATGGTATGGGGACCTTTTACTGCTGCAGGAGTTGTGGAACTTATTAGATGTGAGAAGTCAATCAATGCAAAGGAATACATTTGAATATTAGAAACAGGACTGTTACTAAGTATCCAGAAGCTGGGAATATCTCAGAACATTATTTTTCAACATAATAATGCCCCTACACACACTGGTAAAGTCACAAAAAATGGTTTTCTCATAATTCAATTGATGTGATATTTGGGCCAGGTCAAAGCCCCGATTTAAACGGAATCGAGAATATTTAGTCCATAATATCTCGTGCATTGAATGGAATAACTTTTTTGAACAATGACAAACTGTGGGAAGCTGTGCAAAGCGAAAGGAATAACATCTCCTCTTCACAGCATTCCACTTTGGTTGAGTACATGTCTAAAAGGATTGATCTTTTAAAGAAATCAAAAGGGAATGCGATTCCATCCTAAGCATTTAGTAAAGTAAATGTCATGTTCGGTGTTATTAGTTTCGTTTAAGTTTTCTTGTTCAATTGTTCTTTGTTCAATATAGCTTTTAGTGCAATAAAATGTATAAAATTTGTTTGGCCCATTTTGTTTTTGCTCAAGAGTATATATATAATTATATATATATAATTATATATATATATATAATTATATATATATATATAATTATATATATATATAATTATATATATATATATATATATATTAGTGGGTAGCAAAAGTATTAGTACATTGTTTTCTTTCATATTTCTCAAGTTAATTTGAATGAAATTTACACGCAATCTTTAAACAAATATTAACTATCTAAAGATAAAATGGAAATGAAGATATACTAAGTTGACAAATATTTATAAACAAAAAAATCAAATTACTCATATGCAAAAATATTTAAAACATTTACTAATATTTAGATGTATATCCTCTGTTACAGCCTCCAAACTCTTTCCACAACTGCCTACTAGTTTCATACAAGAACTTACTGGTAGGTTCAACGATTCTTTGCAAACTTTTTGCAATCCCTTAATATTCTTGGGATCTATTGAATGCACCTTTAACTTCAAAGTTTTCCACAGATTTTGGATGGGATTTAGGTCGGGTGACTGGACTGGTAGACCACTAATCCCATTATCCTTAAACCATTTCGTAGTTATTTTAGCCTTGTGCTTGGGATCATTCTCTTGCTGGAAGATAAAGTCACGGCCTAATCCTAAATCTGCGGCACTCTTGAACAGGTGTGTTGACAAAATCTTTGTGTATTTTGCTGCATCCATTCCCCTTCTATGATTTACCCCCACATATCTAAACAGCCCCCCCCCCCGCTTCGGCGGCACGGGGGACAAGATCAAAGTGTAGTATCTGTTACAACAGATGCTGCAAAGCTAAGACTAGCAAAGACCAGCTATGACTAGCAAAGACCATATGTGGGGGTAACCCCACATATCTGAACTTGGTCAAGGTAGGGATCACCCTACGACCACAGTTACTATCCAGCTCCCATTTCCCACCTCTCGGGAGCAGGATCCCCCTTTCCCTCTCCCCTCCCTCTCTCTCCACATTAAAAAACGGCCTTGTGCCTAATTTGCTCAGTGAAGAAGCAAATAAATACCCCCCCCCTCTATGATTTTCATTCCTCCAACTTCATTAACAGAGAGCAGCCTCAAATCATCACACTTCCACTTCCCGATTTTATAGTATTTGATGGTTTATATTTTGTGCCTTTTTCCTCCATAGAAAGAAAGAACGATGATTAGGGCTTTGTTATAAGCCGAAAATTTGAAACTTTAAATAAATATTTGCTTATTTAAAAATACAAATACGCACGTGGTCGTTTTTTTCTGACCATAGATTTTGAATTTCATCGTCTCCGTGCTTCTAAAAAACGGATTACTACTAATATTACACATTTGCGCGTAAACGGCACTTACCACTACAAAATCACCATCTTCGACAAACAAACTCTGGCAAACATCATTGCAAGTAAGAAAATAAAAAGAAAAAAATGTATTGTATTGTTTTAAAAAATATCTCGATGAGGGCTTTGTTATAAGCCGAAAATTTGAAACTTAAATAAATAAATGTTTGTTTATTTAAAAAAAAATACAAATATACACGTGGTCGTTCTTTCTAACCTCATATATATATATATATATATATATATATATATATATATATATATATATATATATATATATATGCGAGGCTCGCTGTTTGTTTGTAAACAAGCGGTTTGAGCTCTATAAAAGTGGTGGACGAACGTTTGTTTGAAATGGACATTTGTTGAGGTCATTTACAGGATCAATGGGTAGAACTACCGGCTATAATAGTGATGGTTCTAGGTTCAATCCTCGTCTTGGAAAAGGTGCTAGTCTAGCAGCACTGATTAGTTGTGATACAACAAAACATACTGCATGTCGATGACTACAGATATATAAATATATACAGGATGTTCCCCCCCCCAAAAAAAAAACAGAGGACATTCAATTGTTTTTTTCTGAGCATTTTACAGTCAATAAAAAAGGCCAAAGACCCTAGTGTTTTGATGTGATGTTTTGAATATAATAAACTAGTTATGACCAAAGTTTCATTTCATTGGGACAAAACACTAATTAGAGTTGGGGCCCGTTTTTTTGGGTCACTCTGTATATATATATATATATATATATATATATATATATATATATATATATATATATATGGTGTACTTACAATGTTTGTAAGTTTTCTTTAAAACTTCCAAAAATAAACTCCTATATTCTTATTGTTTATTCTTTCACAGAGATTTCTATTACTTCATATTATTATCCGTCGCATCATCTTTGAGCAATTTGTTGTTTTTAATTCTATTCTTGACTCGAGCTAATCCGATAGCCAAACCCTCACGAAAAAGAAAGCTTTCTTTTTCTCTTTTTTGTTTTCTTAATTAATTTCCTTTTCATCTCTTTTTCCTTTTAGTTTCCTAAACAAGAAACACCAAGGAGAGGATTTCATCGCTGGCCGGCGTCCATGTAGAGCATCTTGTTCGTTAAGCAAACAACGCCATTTTTTTTTTAAATCTTTATTTTCACACGCACACACACACACACACACACACACACACACACACACACATATTTGTATGAGTGGGAGAGGTTGGTTTCTAACACAACTATCTAAACCACAGGACGAGTTAAAACGACAAAACACTGGAGCTTCTTTTTTTTTCTATTTATGAGGGAAGAGAGGCTTGCTCGTTTTATGTGAACTTTGCTTGGTTGGAGTGTTTCACAAAGTTTTTTGTTCCGCTGTGTCTCTTATGAGAGCAGGTCTGGCTTTTACCTTATCTGACTTTCGTACGTAAAGAAAAGAAACGCACAACAGACAAGCGGCCATAAACAAGAAACGAAACTTCTTAAGATGTATCCATTCAAACTGCGCGTTTGGCGTTGGTGAAATGATACTGATATAAGCTGACAACTTGAGTGTGCCAAGTTCAAATCCTGTGCGACCCAGGTTACGCATGTGTAACGTAAAATATTACCCTATAAAAATTCTTTTTATCTATAAGAGAAGAAAACTATTTTTAAGATCGGATCTTTTCGATTTTCGATACATATCGGGTGAATTTTTGTACAAAATATATCTAAGCATATTGCCATATATCTAAATGACCTTTGTGTGAAATTTGCAAAAAATAGGCTCAGCCGTTTCGGAACACATAAGGAAGGAACTTACATACACACACAGTGACTTTCATATGAGAGTAGAGATTATTTTTGTTGATAAGAAACTTATCTCCCTGTCCTGATCCACAACGCTCAAGCTGCAGCGGGAGAAGCGGCATATCAACTAACACTAAAGCATCTACGAAGGAAGAATTTAATCACATCGTCTGACAACAAACGGCCAGCCGAGAGATCCATCTGGAAGCTAGTGTGTTAAAGATATTGCCACAAGGACTTAGGGTGATTGCGCGTTTTATTCACACAGTGTATTAGAGTAGTAAACTCCAAAGACCAGTGAGTGTCTGATTACATTTTGAGCAGTTCAGCAGAAGATGAAGTTAAAAATGTTGCCACTAGGACTTAGGGTTAGTGTACATCTTCTTGCCAGTGTTTACACTCTCCCATTGGTTTACATATATATATATATATATATATATATATATAAGATACAGAGAGAGAGATTAGATAGAGGCATCGTTTTCAAGTTCAATGTAAACAAATTCTTGTTGAGCCTCACTTTTAAATAACCAATTTTGTTACAGTCATCACCATTATTAGCAATCATCACGCATCATCAGGTTGTTGTCGCAACGTCTGCCTGTCACTTATTTAATCGTTATCTTTCAGTGGCCTTTGCGTTTTGATAAGTCCACATAGGTGATGGCCGTCTATATTATAATGAATTAAATTATCCTCTTGTTACATTAGCATTTATAGCATAATAGATGATCTCTGTATTCCATTTGTTTTAGTGGATGACGTCATCTATCTGTGATATCATCAGTTTGTAACGCCTATTATTGTGAACGGAGACAAACGAAACGGATGATATAAAGATCCAAAGTATATAGATATACACACAGAGTGTGTGAGAAAGAGAAGAAGAGATAGATAAAAAGAGAGAAGGATGGAGAGATAAAGATAGATAGAGAAAAGAGATAAAGATAGATAGAGATAGAGAGAGGTTGGTTGTTTTTGTTTTACGGCAGATCAACCCTTTTCAGGTTATTTAATGCCGAATACAGTTATTTTGAAGAAAATGTTTTAATAGAATATATTTGTTTTTTGTTTTTTTTTCAAGTTGGTTTCTATTTAACCAATCTATTTAACCAATAGTTGGGACCCTAACAGGTACTACCACTCCGGGTCAGAGTGGACCTGGGAGCAATGGAAATTAAAGGGTGGCTCTACGCTCCCCAAAGCCCGCAAGCTGGGGCCTAACCATCGGATATAGTTTAAGGTCATATCCAGGACCGATATATATATATATATATATATATATATATATATATATATATATATATATATATATATATATATATATAGAGAGAGAGAGAGAGAGAGAGAGAGAGAGAGAGAAATATGAGTGACCCACTGACCTGATCGACCTTTTTCCACCCGTGTCCTTCTTGACTAAGAATAATATAAACCAGCCTGCGCTTCGCCATCCGTCGTGTCATCCCGAGGTACGGCCGCTTCCAGCTCAACTTTAATTTAGAACCAATGAATGTGATTCGTGGGGACTCGGTAAAATTACCCCCACGTCTCCGTTTCTTCACTACAGTAAAAAAATAGACAAAAAAAAAATAAATAAACATTAAAAAAAAAGATTAATTCATGACAAAATAAAATAAATAAATGTGAGTTATCTGCCCCTGCGATCGCTATTCATCGAATAATATAAAAAAACGATTGCTGCCCGCGAGATTTTTTACTTACATTTTGGAGTCACTCATTACCCCCATCGTACGCCTTTTTTTTTCCCTTTCTCTTAATTTATTTATTATAATAATATATTTATAATTCTATACTATATTATAATTTTATACTATAGAGTCACAACTTATTGAGGCCCGGAGGCCACTTAAGGATAAGGGTTAATAGAATTAATGGATATCGCTCCAGACGAGGCATGAAGCCACTTGATGTAAGGAGCTAAAAAATTCCACTTCAAGGTCAAAAACTGGCCAACGACAAATGTTACATGGATAGATTTCAACCCAGAAACAGTAATTGTCCCCCTTTGTCAGAAGAATCGCCCATAGAATGTGAGGACTAAAGGACAAAATAAAGAAATCGAGCTTAAACGTTGTCGAAAGTAAACTGGAAGTTTATTTTCTACTGTCCATGTAGAGTAAAAATCAGTTTTAATGTTCATTATAAAGTATGAATCCGAAGATTCTGTTGTTGGCATTGGTTACCCCGATGTTTTTCTAGTCAAAATTATTTCTAGAAAGACTTCGGGTACTTGCGGGAGGGACCATGTGAAGATTGCAAATAGTGCTAGGATGATTAATCGGAATCAGGAATCTGGAAAATCGGAACTTTGGAAATATCAGAATCGGTATCGTAATCGGAAAAATGTGTGCCTATTTTCCGATGCCAAAAACGATTCTTTTAATTCTCTTTTCTTTATTTAATTTTGTTTCAAACAAAAGCTTTCAGTTTGCAGTTTCACTAAAAAAAATATTTATTGATTTTTAACAACCAGTAAAGCTAAAAACATATAGCTCATCCCCCACAATGTTGTTTTTAAGTTTGAGAAAATATCTGCATATTTAACATGTGTTTTTACGGTAATTGAGAGAAAAATAACAATCTTATAGTTAAATATTTAGAGTTTTATGAAGAATCTGAGTCGGTAATTGTATCAGAATCGGGGATTTAGTACGAATCCCTAAAAATATAGAATCGTCCCTACACTAGTGTCAAGCTGGCCTAATGGTTATCGTACTTGACTCACTGTCTTTAGGTGTTAGTTTCTATCTCAGTTCGAATATTTTTTTACTTACAAGAAATGAACTGTTTAGAAAAAAAACAACAACATAATACTCGCATGCACACGTCTCAGTTTCTGTTCTTTTAATTTTTTTTTTCTTAGGGAATTTAACGATACGTTTAATACCGGGCAACGACAAGTACATCTTCTAGATTTATTTAAAATAAGTTTGAAAGAATGATCGACCAATCGACAGACCAATCATTTCATAGAATTGCGTGGACGCGTCTAAAAGATTTTGTTTGGTTAGCGATTTAATTAGTTATTTAAATAAATATATCGGCACGTAACCGTTGCGCAAAACGAAGAGAGAAAGAAAAACAGAAGATAGCGAGAAATTTAAAGCGGGGAAACCTTGACCAAATCCTCCAGTATAAACATATGTAAATAAATGGCCAGGGTAAGGAACATGGCGCTGGGTTAGACTACAAAAACACATATATTCCTTTGAAATTGCCAATGTTTTTGTACATTAGGAAACGTCGTAGATTCTTGTTAATTGGGACACATTTACATGAACTCTGCGTCGATTATTCAATGTAAAAATCTTGCCCGAAATTAAATCTTGGTGTCTGTCTGTAACTAAGACTACGTCACAGTTCTCAGATATGTTCTTTGTATCTTGTTTTGCTTTTCGTTTTGATAGCATAGGGGTTACCACTTATTGAGGTCGACAGTTACTTGAAGATAAGGATTAAAAAGACAGGAATGAATTCCACCCGAAAGATGAGGAATGCTATGGAGGTAATAACATTGATCAATGATAAAAAAACTGCATTTTGTTACTTTGCGTCTAACATTGGATTTGAAGATGTCTAAGTTGTACTCATCAGGGAAGTAGTCTTGCAGAAATGGCAGGGGTGCGAAGCTTTTATTAAATATCATCACACTGCATAGATGTTATTTATTTGTTTTTGTTCTGCGATACTTTTGAATGAAATTATACGAAAGTGCATTTTTACCTAAATGCGAGCTGGGAATAAATTTCCCTTTTACTAATTTGGCTCTTCAAAATGAGGAGCGTTAGATATATTGTTTTTTTTTTTAAATATAATTATCCACTGACACATATTTCGTCGTCTACGACTCATCAGAAAAATATTGTCATGGGCTTAGGCGCAAAGTAACAAAACACAGTTTATATTATTCCAGTAACGTCTTTTCTGTAAGAAAATGGTTGCAAAGAAAAGAAGAGATCGCTCCCACTAGATTTCGAAATCGGTTTTGTACTCTGTTAAGATTTTAAATGTTGAGCAAGTATTATTTTGCCAGTTGAGGATAACAGGAGATGGGGTTCAGGTGAGGTTCAGCTTAGTGTACTCGGATATCAGATCGACCTCATGTGTGCTAGAAACGGATGTGACGTCACATGGTTAAAAATAGAGAGTATAGATAACGAATGAAACAACTAGCCCGATATCATTTTGGCTATGATTAAAGTGTGGTATATGTTCTGATATTACACTATGCCTGATGGTAAAAAATAAATAAATAAATGAACTTGAGAAGGGGGTTTACAAAATCTAGAAAATGAAAATAATGTACTTGAAGACGAATGCCGGTCAGCGTAACTTGTTTAGCCTTATAAACAACGCTTTTTTGCATAATTAAAAGAAAACTCTACAATACCAATTGCAGAATTCGCAATGAATCCTCTCTTGACATGTACAAAACAAAAATGGACCTGAAAATAACATACACTAACTATATTCTTTAAATTGTACCCCCACTGGTACAATTTCGTGTCTGTAATATTGATTGTTCATCCATCAGAAACGATGAAGAACATCTGGTCATCCTATAGATGATAGATGGCACACGTTGGAGTTTGTTTAAATTAAAGCTGATTTGTGGAGAGCCAGCCTCACTCTCTCATCCTAACCAGCACAGTGTTATGACAGGTCAAGGTCGAGACAGCCGGAGGCCAAGGTAGGATACAGGAAGCTGTTAGATGTGCGTACATCCTGCTATTCCCAAATCGTCACCCATCTGGTACTGGTCAGACTTAATCAGTGATCTAACGAGAACCAGTATGTCAATGTTATTGATAGCCTCCGTTCTGCCTTGTAAGAGTGCATGAACATGTAATCGTGAAGCAAGGCTTGCGCAATCCCAAACTTCCCTTCCTCTGGGTCGGCAGTGCCTGAATTCAGTGGTAAGCAGAAGTCCAACACGACTGGAAACAATGCCGAGATAAGCGGAGAGCACATACAGCACGTAGTATTTCCAAATGGTCATCAATTTTAGTACTGACTAGGCTAAACGCCGCTTAACTTCGGTAATCTAAAATGAACCGGTGTGTCAACATAATTAAGCCGTATATAAGCTTTTAAAATACATTTAACTTCTTTTCCCAATGTGAACTTTCTATACATTCAGCAACACTGTCCTCGAAATTGAATTTGCATTGGATGTTAGTAATTATTCACTTTCTATTAGTCTTTATGATAATCAACCTTTTCTTCTTTAATCATAATATCGCGTTGGGTACTCATATTCTAACTGAATTACCACATTCTTAATTGTACCTCTTTCAAAATGTCGACGAGGATACGAAGACGACAACCTAGCTACATTTTATTCATTCCATATATGGGACCTTGACTCACCGAATTTACTTAGCAAGGCATTCAAACATCGCTCGGTACTATTATTCCGAGTTGAAATAGACCTGTGAGCAATGGCAACCAAGTAAGAGCTCACAAATCGATGACTAACAACGAGGTTTAATTTACAGTAATACGACTTTGTTACCTCTACCGTAATTAAGGTTTTATGTCACAATAATAAAAATATATTGCATATGTATGTATATTCTATGTAGCGAAACAATACAAATGATTTATTTAAAAACTAGCAAGAAACACCCGACCTTGTCCGGTTGTAAACTACGCTTAAATATATTCATGCAGATTACATATTTATTATTACAGAGCCAATTGTATATTATATTGTACCTAATATACAGTATTGATTTACAAAATTAAAAATATGAATTGATTGCCATTAGCTAGAATCGAAACCGGAACATTTAGCGCTTTAGCCGCCTTCCCTACCGCTTTAGCTATCGACACATAGATACAAAAGGTTTAAAATTAAACTACTTCAAGCTATAAATACATTTGTGCACTCGCAAAAGTAATAGAAATATGTCGGTAAGTTGAAATGAACATTTTGCATTTCAACTTACCGACATATTTTTGTACGTGTTATTCATTCATCCAAACAAAGATTGTACTCGTTAACAAACATCTTTGAAATATGGTTACTATTTTCTGTTAATTTCAGGGTTATGTGACCAGTAATTTAAGAGTTTATCAGTTAAATATTTTCACAAACATACGTACACACATACATACATATATATCTACTGTTTTATTTATATAGATTTAATAACTGGAAGAATTATCATGAAATAGAAAAGTTAACCGATGTTCATAATCGTCCTTCATTTAAATATTCCCGTTTGTTGTTGTCTGAACAAATCAGGGGCAGATAACCCATGCTCTAAAATATCTTTTCGCAAAGGATGGAAACTTTATGGTACAGGAATAATTTTTCTTTACCGATTAAAAAATCATTTTAAAATAGGTATAGTTATGAATCTACCCCCCCAAAACAAACAAACAAAATAACCAACAAAAAAAAAACACAAAAAAAACAAAGAAAAAAATAAGAAAAAAAGCATTTTTATTTTTTATTCTTCTTACCTGGTTTCGCTTTATACCGGAAGTGGCAAGCTACTTGGCATCCGCTTTTCTAGAAAGGAAGATGACAGAACAATGCATTAATAGTGGCGTGTGGAAGTTTAATTTTTCAACTTATATTCCTTGCGAATAATATTTTTTTTATATTATAATTTACAGAGTTTTAACTGAATTTCGTATATATAAACAAAACATATGTAACTAAGCAGATAATCGTATATGATTCGGTAACCGAAACATGTGTAACTAAGCAGATCAAACGGTAATAAAAATAAAAGATATATATATTATTTGTTTTTATCTTGCTCTACTTCGCTATTAAGCACTTTTGTATTAACCTTGTTGAACTTCACTTGTTACTTTACATCTAGAAAATAATATTATATATATATATATATAATATATATATTGTGTATATTTAGGCAGCATTTTCTCATTTAGACAAATATTATTGAATAGCACGGAATTATTGTTTTACAATTTTCTTTTTTATCTTCTCCAATCTCCGAATAGTCCTTTTTGTGTTTTTCTATAACATATACAATTTCGAGAAAAACACAAAAAGGACTATTCGGAGATTGGAGAAGATAAAAAAGAAAATTGTAAAACAGGATAATTCCGTGCTATTCAATAATATTTGTTTAAATATATATATATATATATATATATATATATATATATATATATATATATATATATATATATATATATATATATAATACCTACAGACACTAGTGTTCCATCCTTTCTGGAATCATCAGTGCAGGGTGACACGATAACTGCCGTATATATATATATATATATATATATATATATATATATATATATATATATATGTGTGTGTGTGTGTGTGTGTGTGTGTGTGTGTGTGTGTATTTAGGCAGCATTTTTTCTCTTAAACATATTTCATTAAATAAAACACATTTTTTCGTCTATTCTATTTTTGATTCTTTCCAACTTCCGAATAACGGTCGTTGTTTCTGGTAGCAACTTGCTGATGTGATCACCATATTCGTCGTATGTCTGAGTACTTTCCAACCCTTCCAGATTAATCGTCAAAAGAAATCATACAAATTCTTCAAAACCGGTTAGATTTATCTATACCCGGCGATGAATCTAGAAGGATTGGAAAGTACTCGGACTTACGACTAATATGCCGATTACATTAGCCAGTTCATGTCAGAAGTGAAGACCGTTATTTATCAGTTGAAAAGGATCAAAAACAATTAATAGACGAAAAAACATCTATTTTATTTAATGAACTATGCATAACAGAAGAAATACACCTAAATATGCATATATAAATATAGTAAATGTTGAAAATATATATGGCAATTAAGCTATACAGAATATTCTAAGTTTCATCCTTAATAGGCAAAACGTATTTTATTTATTGAAATCTATTTCTCTCTCTCTCTCTCTCTCTCTCTCTCTCTCTCTCTATATATATATATATATATATATATATATATATATATATATATATATATAATGTTGGATAATCCAAGTGCACGGGAATGACGTCAGATCATGAATGTGAGTGCTCCCGGTTGACGTCAAAGAAGTCAAAATCCCCGGACATTATGTAAGCGAGACTGACCAACATTTCAAGACAATGCATGATGGAATGTTTGACGTCATCTCTGCCAATAAAATAGAACAACAAAGAAAAGTGGCGACGACGGGCGACGACGGGCGAAATGATACAGTTTTCTCAACTACAAAAATCATACCACCCTCCATCACGCACGCCGTCACTAATATCATAACTGTTATTGTGAAACCGAAAAGTTTTTTGAATAAATGGAATATTTTATCATCAGCAGTGTTTTATGATTATTAACATTCATTGCTTGTTTTGGGCCCCTTGAAATGATGTTTCTTAATATTTCTATATTCTTACTGAAGTAGCATGGCTTCATGACAATCTGACTTTAGCAATGATGTTACTTTCAAGATGGCGTACAGTGTTCAGGATGATTAACGAATAAGTAATAGATATTTTAAGAATTTGGATCTCGGCCATCTTCTATGTAATCTGAAAAGTGCCTATCTTGCGAGATAGGGATTACATTTGATATGTCATCAAGTGTATCTAACATTACTAAACCTGTTAATAAATCTGGTCTCAGATAAATATGAAATACATTATACGAATTTTTCTGGATTCGTTGGCAATGTTTAACGCCATATTGAAAAAAGCTTGCGATAAAAAAAACATGGCGGCTTTGATGATATACTTGTTGATAAATCTGACCCTAGATAAATATGAAATACGTAATATTCCTGTGATTGGTAGACATATTTAATGCTGTGAACATCTTTAACACCATATTCAAAGGATTATAATAAACCATTGGGTGCTTAGATAACATAAAATATGCGTTTGTAAACAATATGTTACAATAGAAAAATAAAAACAGTAGATATACTTACGCATTGTTCTCTATTTTTACACACTTTTCCCCAGATGTCAAAATTGTAATGAACGAAAGCACATGTTTGCCAACACTGCAAATATATAAACACACAAATAAATAGGATATAATTAATTAATTAAACAATTAAAAAAATAAACAAATGAATAAATATTGTATTGCGTATGAGTTACTGAATTCGGCTTCTCGATATTCCATAGCTCTGGGGTGCTTCTATTAACCCTGAAAGAGCCCCTGGGTCACAACCAATAGTTATCGCGAAATATAGATAAACAAAATTATATAGAAATCAGTTAGTTACAATATTTCAGAAAGTTTGATAAAAATCCAAGGCTATCAATTTTTTTTTTAATAACTACAAAAGTGTCAATTGTAGCAATTTTAACCCGAAAGGCACCCCTGGGGAGTGGGGGGGGCAACCGGAGTTTTCCCGGAAAATCCGTTCTGTTACTTTTTTACTCATATCATGTTTAATGTTTGTGCAAATTTTCAAAAAATTCCAAGGTGTAGTTATTGATAAAAGTACGGACAGAGGAACAGACGAACGGACGAACGGACGAACGGACGAACGGACAAGGGTGAATTTACAGGTCCACTCTCCTTTTGTGGAGGGGGGCATTAAATAAATAAACAAACGAATAAATGTTGTATTGCGCATGGGTTACTTAATTTGACTCCTGATATTCCATAGCTCTGTGATACGCCTTTCTTGTAGTTTGCTCAGTCTTCTTGGTCGCCATATTGTTTTAGAGTTTCCATTTAGAGATCTGAACCTTCTGGTGTTTTGGATAATGCTCAACACCGAGAATAGCTAAAATAAACGAATTCAAAGATACGGGCCAAAGCCGAGTGAGAGATGAAGAAAAAACTGCTTAAATAAACTATGGTATATATAAAAAATAAATGGAGAAAAGCAGATAAACACATTTCTATAAATAATGCAATTTTTTACTTAGCGTAAATGAATGTCTTTTCAAAAAGTAATAGAGCATTCTAGGTAGCCGATAATGCTAATATATAAAGATCACAGAATAAATATACTTCGTGGTTATGATGGATACTTATGAAATAAGAACCATTGCATTCTGACAAAGCAATATTTTTCCTTTTTTGATTATCTGCAAGAAGCTTTCATTGGTTCTCGTCATTTGGAGACGCCATACACATCTTTTGATTCTCCCCTTCAAAGATTGATCTCTCTGGCAAGGAAGAACCAATATTCTCACTTAGTGTAAATCCACAGCTTTTGTAAAAAGGCAAGCACTCTAGGTGGCCGATAATGCTAATGTGAAAAATGATGTGTAGCTTAATTGCCATATATATTTTCAAACCTTACTACACACACACGTAAGAACTTTAAAAAGTACATAGCAAGCATACCCGGTGAACCAAGTGCAAGTGAAATACAAACGATTGCACTGAAAGGGACGGCTAGAATCCTGAAAAGATCTATTGGTTGGATTCACTAAAATAGGGGTAAATGTCAGACATCTGGTGGGATGTCCCATCCCCTAGAAGAAAAAGTTTAAGAAAAATGAAAAAAAAGACACATATACTCTTATAAATTTGTTATTTTTGTATATTGATATTCATATCAATAATAATTTTCAATAATAAGATTTTTATTATATATATATATATATATATATATATATATATATATATATACATATGTGTGTGTGTGTGTGTGTGTGCGAATACATATACATATGTATGTGAGAGTGCATGTGTGTATGCCGACAGGTGTATGAATACACGTGAATCGTATCAGAGGTAAGGGGTAGCGAATGATTTTGATGCTATCCCTCACGTCGTTTCTAGCTAAGATATTTAATTATACATCTTTCCTCCTCCTTATCCTTCTTTCGCCCCCTCTTCTTTTTTAGTCGAATGCCCCTTGTCAAAACAAGAGTCGAAATTAGTTAACGAAATGGCCCCTTTGCTCATTACTCCTGACACGCGCGAAATAACGATCCTTTTAATTGGAGGGCCGCTACGCGCGACCAAACATTTGGCGCGGGACGCCATTTTCGTTAACTCTTATTATCTCACTTGTTAAACCTTAGTTTGAATCGGGGTATCAGATTTCCAGAATCGTGCTTTTTTTTGTTTGTTTTTGTTTTTGCATTTCTGGTTTAGACATATTCGATGAACTATCTGTAACCTTTTCTTGATCGTAACCGTTTGAAAAACATTAAAACCGATCCCTTCTTCGACCTTATTCCAGGAATATCATTAATCTACGTCTGCTTTTTTCCTATCTATCTATACAGGGAGTGTGGAAAACAGCTCTTTATAATTAAGGTCTTTGTAATTTATTTCTGGAATATGATTCTTACAAGAAACGGATCTGATAAGAAAATGCATAGCATAGAGTTGTATTAAGAGTTCAACACTGGCGCCGTCATTCACTACCCGTTAATTAAGCTACCTGGAAACCGCATCAGCTGATTTCACAAACAACTAATTTTTTTTACTAGTTTGATAAAACCCCACGCTTTAGATTTTTTTTATCATACTTATTTCTTGTGAGGAATATATTTTAAGCAATAAGTTACGTGTACTTTATAATAGAGAATTACTTCCCGCACACACGTACACAAACATATAAACACACGTATAGTCTTTGTCTGTTTGCTTGTTTATTTTATGACCCCAATAGAGTACTAGCTAGAGACTCTCTTACACATATATATTCTCAAACTGCATTCCATGAGATAACTGTCTAAGTATATTTCATTATAATCCAAAAGGTGATACAAAAACTATAAATTTACAGAAATTTGACTCAATTTATGCCAATTTATGTTATGACGACCAACCGCGTTCTATCATTCATAGCCTCTTCCATAGGGATTCGCTAAGACTAATCCAGGACTATCTCTGCCAACCCATCACTTCTGTATTTTCTGTAAATGCATACTCTTAATAAGTACCTCCTTGTTTTCTTATTTCTTTTCGACTCTTTATGGCTACAAAATTTACCAACCCCTGTTGCTTAATCAATGAGAGTTATTGCATTCACCCGACATAAAAATCGATTAAAAAAAATCTAAATAAATAAGATTGAATATGTTGTTTGCTGTTATGAGCCGGGGATCGTATGATATGGGATTCCTCATTCAATCCCGGACAACACCGGATCTTTGTGGTAGTTTATATATAAGAGATGAGGTCCTCGAATTACGACAGCGATGCATCCTTAACAAAGCATCATACCCCAATTGTTGACACACCCAAATAAACACCTATGTCGACCGCGCGCACTTACGCAGTATTACAGCGATAATTTAGGACATCAAAACACAAGATCTCAGTGACATTATTTTTTTGATAATTATGTCATTTTATCATTAAGATCATAGTGAAACGGCGTGGCAAGCATAATTAAAACGGGACATAACTCTGCTGGAAATTAATTCCATTCACAGCAGAGTTATTTTCTCTTGATTAATTGGATATGTTGATACTTTATCAGCGTGGGTGGTGCTTTCATAATCCGTATAACAGTCGTGATGTTAATCTGCATACGAGTGGTATAGGTGGGTTTTAGTGATACATTACCTCCCCTCTCAAGGGTGGTCTAATATAGGAGTAGGCAATCTTTTGCTAACTGCCTGCCGACTTAAGTTTTCGCCATTATTCAGTGAGCCAACAAGACATATATTCTTATACAAGTAAGGATTAATATACTTATTTTACAATTCATTTCATTTTATTTTTTTTATTACTATATAGTTATATTCAATAATATTTAAAGTTGTGAATAACATTAAAAGAAATGGAGTTTAAATTAAAAAAAAAAACTTTTTTGAGAAAAGTCTGAACACAAAGCAAAGCCTCCGCTCCTTTATTGAAATTTAAGCCAAGATTAACAGCAGCCATTAAGCAAGCAGCATCATGATTTAGTCTGACACAATTCTGAGAAAAAAAAAATGTTTTCTTAAAAATATTTTCTTACGCTATATATAATTTACCCCCTTTTTTGTATATTGCATCACGGCAAATTGAAATTGCGATTTAAATGAAATAAAAAAAGACATTTTATTATTAATGGGGGCCTTTCCCTTGCTCGATCTTGACCAGTTGCTCAATATCGACAAGATATTGAGTAACTTTAAGTTTGACGAAGTTTTCTGAATTTTCAATTGTTAGGCGACTACGTTGTGGATTTAGCATTGTTTTCGTGCGAGAGAAAAATTTGATCACAGCAACATTTTTTTTTTTTACACAGGCATCACCACATTATCAAGGCCAAGAGGCCACTCAAGGATAAAGGTTAAAGAGTGTACAGTAGAAATTGGACAATATAGTAATCATTAGTAATGAAAATTCGGTAAATTTGCTAACTTATATAGAACGGCTCATCAACCATATTGTAGTCAGCCGGAAAGCAGGAAAAAGGAAGACAATTCGACAGGCGTGCAGTTCTAAGAAAGAAGCTTTGTTCATGGAATCTACGTTTAGGTTTAGGCACAGATAAAAAGTGGGGAAATTATTCATAGTGTTTTCAGCTAGACGAGTGTTTCTTGTGAAAGTTAGGCGAGGGGGGGAGCGTACTGAAGCTCAGTCGAACACTTTCGATTATCGATTTTCGATACTTATCCGATGCATTCTGACATAAGACCTACGTAAGAACATTCCCAGACACATCAAGTACCTTCGTGTAAAAATTCATAATTATCGACATAGCCGTTTCTGAGTCCATAGAAATCTCTCTTTCTCTTTCTCTTTCTCTCTCTCACACATACAGACAAAAGTTCTTTTTATATTATAGTAGACAGATATCCAAGCCTATGATGTTTGTGCATACGCTTGTGTGTGTGTATATATATATATATATATATATATATATATATATATATATATATAAACAGGAGTTAATATATATATATATATATATATATATAAACAGGAGTTAATATATATATATATATATATATATATATATATAAACAGGAGTTAATATATATATATATATATATATATATATATATATATATATATATATATATATATATACGACTGTGTGCATATACTGTGCACGTATATGAGTTTGCATCCAAGTGCATAATTCTTTCGGTGCTCTAATATGAACAATAGTGGGAAAGGGGTGGCGTGTTAATGGACGGAAATTCTTAACATCGACCCTGTAATTTTAAAACAGGAAATAGCAAGCAAAATAATGTTTTCCTTCGTGAATTTGACACGAAGATGGAGAGATAATAATAATAATAGTAATAATAGTAATAATAATAATAATAATAATAATAATAATAATAATAATAAAGGCAATAAAAATCAAAACGGAATTCAAAACATATAAGTGCAATACGCCCCTGTAACAACGATATTTATTTTTGCTTACATTTATATTCGTATTGATTTTTATACATATCTCTACAATTATATGAATGCAAATTTGTCTGTGCGTGTGTGTGATTCCTTATAGACTCCGAAACCGTGGAACAGAGTTTCTTCAAAATTTACAGAACTTTAGAGTGTAAGGCTGGGAGTGATCTTAGTTAAGTTTTGTCTCAGAATATCCCCGATAATTACCGATAATCGAAACCGTTATTTTAATTTATCTATCATCGGTAAAGCCATTTTTCCATTTCGTCGCTTAGCAACAATGATAGAACAACGGGCCGTGAAAATTCTACTGTGAGTAAGTTGATAGCGTGTTTTTTTTTGTTTTTGTTGCATGACGTAGTCTGTAGGTTCAAACTCCGTACGTAAATTTCTTAATTTTCTTTCATTTACTGCAATGGATTTCATAAGACTTGAAAATCTACGCGTTTTATCAGTGTAAAGGTTATGCTTCTGTTTCTGAACGTCCATTGAACACGCAACTGATCCTGAAGAAATTGCAAAACAGTCTACACACATACTTAGTGAAAATGTAGTTAAGATTTTCTTATATGTCGGTTTAACAAAACATAGGCCCTAGCAATCAAGTACAAGTGGTATGCCCGGCAACATAAGATAAGGAATTTTTCGACACAGTTGACCAATTGTAGAAATATACAGCGACAACCACATTAATTCTTACAACGAATAAATTTATTTAATAGATAGTCGATGTTTATCCTGTGGTTTCTTTCGCATACGGTTCAAGAAATCATGGCCCCATAAAACCTCGCCAAAGTAGTTGGTTTTGAATAGCTGCTAAGGGGACAAATCAGAGAAATTGGACTACGTTGATCAGTAAGGTGTCATTATAACCTAAATCTACTAAAATAATTTTAGGATAAAAAAGAAAAGAAAATATTGGAATTACCAAAGATACAGATCAAAATAAGCATAAAAACGCATCAAAGCAACCCCATGAAAGGGCGGGTAATAATGCTAGTATATATATATATATATATATATATATATATATATATATATATATATATATATATATATATATATATATATATGCAGTAGATAAGAAAAGTTTACTGGGCAAAAGCAAATGTAAACTACAATCTAATATATAGTAATATTTATATATTAATCCTAACCAAATAAAAAAAAAGCTCAGCGACAATAAGAAGTAGAGATTGACACAAGAAGCATAAATGAAAACCGTACATTAAAATTTAAATGTAAATTTTTTTTTTCGGCATAATTCCTCAAACAAAGATAAATAAATCCTTGTTCACTGTAGTTTCAAAGAATGCAAAATTCTATTGAGACGATGTTAGCAAAGTTATACGTGCAGCAAAGCTAAAATGTGCTGAGTTTAGCACTGTAGTATATGACGGTAGTCATCAAATGCAAGTTTAGTTAGAGATTTATAAAGAATCGGAACTGAAATCGGTAATTGTATCGGAATCGGGAATTTAGTACGGAATCAGTAATTGTATCGAAATCGGGAAAATTTCTAATTGTCCCATCACTACTCAACTCAAGCTGCGATCGAAATATAACTGTCCAACTGAATGTACGTGATATCTCAATCTGAATTTAATGTAAACTGTCAATTGCTTGATTGCCCTAATTGTTTTGACCATATTAGCAATGCATATATATATATATATATATATATATATATATATATATATATACACACCCACACTGCGTATCAAATTATTAACGAGATAACATTTTTGACGAGTTTCAAAAACTTACCCTTAGTTTTGTATCAAAAGCTTCGGAAACGTTGGAAACGCTGAGCTGCGCGTACTGTGAAACTTTCGTACTCTTCCGCGCAATGTAAACAACTTGCCATCGTAATTGCTGAACCTACGGTATTTTAAATTATTAACAAGGCAGTTTGTTTCGTCAATAAAATGGATCGTAAAGGTGGATTGAGTAGTTCTAAAAAGAGTCCTATTACAGAACAACTAGCAAACGTTAAAACTACCCTCGAAATATCGAAAATGATAGGAAGGTACCATCAAGATATGAAGAACTTTGTCAAGGACCCTACAAAGGTATTAAGAGAGCTGATAAAGGTAAATCTAGAGTTGTTTCACGCCGTTCTCTACTCCAAATGAAACATGAAGTTGTTAAGAACCCTGGGTAGACAAGTTCTGAAGTCTTTGACCAAGTTGGATTAAAGAATGCCTCAAAAAGTACTCGATGTCGCCTTCTGAAATAAGTGGCAAAGTCTGTTAAGCCGTGACAAAGCCCACATTTAATCAACATCACATACAAAACCGATAGAAATGGGAAGAGGACAACATGAAAACAGATTTTTCCAACGTTTTGTTCACGGATGAAGTGCGTGTCACTCTTGATGGCCCAGATGGCTGGGGCCAGGGATGGCTCCTAGATGGACGACATCGTCATCAGCGTTTAAGGCGCCAACAAGGTGGTGGTGCGATAATGATTTGGCCTGGAATTATCGGAGGTACTTAGTTGGTCCATGGAGAATCTCAGAAGGCGTAAAAATGACATCAAATGCTTACATAGCTTTTCTGAAAGAGCACTTTGAACCATAGCTGAAAAAGCAAAGGTTGACGTTCAGAAGAACCATTATTTTTATGCAGGATAATGTTCCCTCATATGCATCAAACAAAAGCAAAGAGTATTTGCAACAACTGGGGTTTTCTGGGCTACGGAAGATGGAGTGGCCTGCGAATTAATCAGATTTGAACTCAATTGAGAACCTTTAGAATATCATGAAGCGACGCCTCTATGCATGTGGACGTCAATTTAATAGCAAAGACGAGTTGTGGGATGCTCTCCACGAGGTATCGCGAGGAATAACTGTTGACGAAATCACAGATTTGACTAATTCTGTGGACCAACGTCTTTTGCAAGGCATTCATAAAAAAGGATCGCATATCCCTTACTAATTATGTCAACGTAAAAATTGCTATGTAATTATTGTGTTCTAAGCATTTTTCCTAGTTCATTTAATGTTTGAAAATTATTTTAATAAACAAGTTATGGGTATATTGTGTTTTTTTTCACTGAAATCAACAGATATTCCTATTTTTTGCAATAGTTTCGCTAATACTGCTTTAAATACTTTTATTTTCGGACTGGAGTAACTGCATAGTATCGTATGCACTTTCTCAAAGTTTCATGGATTTTTATTCACTCGTTCCTTAAATATTAAAAAAAAAATGTAACCTCGCTAATAATTTGATAAGCACTATATATATATATATATATATATATATATATATAGTTTTTAAAAATAATAAATAAATAAATAATACGTCCAAATAAAATTGGGCGACTTTCTAAGAAAATTACCGGTTTCCGAGGCGGAGACATAAACATTACTATCGTTTAAAAAAATCAAAACAAAAAGGGAGGTAAAAGTATATATATATATATATATATATATATATATATATATATATATATATATATATATATATATATATGTATATATGTATATATATATATATATATATATATATATATATATATATATAAAGCTGAACGTCTGTGTGTGTCTGGTCACGAATAGGCCACCTTCGTGGCCTTCGGGCCATGATCAAAGTGTAGTTTCTGTTCCGGCAGATACTGCAAGCAAAGACCATATGTGGGGGCGACCCTACATATAAGACATTGGTCAATGTAGGGGCAACCCTTCATACCAATTGTCACTATCCAGCTCCCCTACTCCCCGGGGAGTTGGTCCCCATTTCCCCTTCACTCCTCACATTAAAAATCGGTCTTGTGCCTAATTTGCTCGGTGGGGGAAGCAAATAAATACCTGGTCACGAATAGGCTCCTATATGGTTGACTATTATAGAAAAATGATCACATATAATGATAGAAGATGTATCGAGACACAGGAATATGTATGTTTAATCTGGCATAATGATGATTCATTAAAATTGTGGGGTCTACGTACGCGCCTGGTCCACAAAGTATGGAAAGAAAAAATTAAAAAATTAAAAAAAATTTTCACAAGTGTTTTTGATATAGATGTACATAAGAATACTTTGATAAGTATGTTTTAACTTAAGTAGGGATGGTATAATAACATTGTGGGGTCTGCGTTCGCACCTGGTCTCCATAGAATGGAAATAGACACAAACTTTAAAAAAGACTTTTCATATCTGTCTGCGTAAGTATACTTTGATAATTATGTTTCATGTTTCAGTTTGAAGAAATATCGTATAATAAAATTATGGGGTGTTCGTTCGCGCCTGATCTCCATAGAATGGAAATATGTCACAAAGTTTTACCAGTATTTTTTTTGATCCACAGAATATTGTGATAAGTGTTTCAGTGTGAACAAGTATGGTATAATAAATTATGTGGTTTATCTATTTTATTTTTACTTTCATCATATTTTGCCAAATTCGAAGCTATCTCGTTACAACCCTTCCTTTTCATAACCTATCATACTTTAATAAATCAGAGTCCATTTTCTTTAGGCTGTTTTTGAACCCAGTCAACGACGGGTACTTTTACTAGTATATATATATATATATATATATATATATATATATATATATATATATAGAGAGAGAGAGAGAGAGAGAGAGAGAGAGGAAGAGAAACAGGGGAAGATATGTACACACACACGCGCGCGTGCACACACACACACATATATTTGGTTATTTGTTGGAATTTTCATTGAGATCACATACGAAGCAATTATACGAATTTTCCTGAGACTAAGGTTAATGTTGATCTGTAGCTCAAAATAAACTCTACTAAAATTTGGTGCGGAAAAAGGTATTGGAGCCATGGGATTTAAATATAGCTTATTTAATATTACAAGTGACGCTTATGTCAGACACTTTATCCATTCTGTGAAGTACATTTAATGCATGTCTGCGTTGGAGTGGGAACACACAACAGGAATTGATGAGGAATCTGACTACTTGGCGATATTAAAAGTCTAATCTCATTATTTTTTATTGGACTTTCTTTCTCATGATATATTTCTTTGTATTATGGTTTTGTATCACAGATTCTTTAGAAGTTTTTTTTCCTTTGGAGCTTTTAATTTTCTATTATAAGTTGATGATCGTTTGCTTAGTAGTTTTTTTATGAATATATTAATAAATTCAATGCAAATATATATATATATATTATTTATGAATTTATTTATTTTATTTATTAATGTTAATTTTATTTAATTATATTTTTTTTTACTTTTTAGTTATTATTGTTTAAATTTTTCCTGAAAGCTATTAAATACTGATCATTATTGAACTTTACCTTACCTAATCAGGTTCTAAGCGAGATAGTAAATATAAATCTTTATTCATATCTATACTCCCATAAATTTAATTTTTTTTGTTGTGTGTATTGATATTCATATTAAAACCCCTTTTTTCTATTTATTTAAGAAGAAAATACAACTTTGGAATATATTGGTCGTGGAATTGTATTCACTGACAAAAGATCTAACTAATTTGCAGATTCTTTTAAACTTTCATTTTAATTAATTCCCTATTAGTTTTTATTTCGATTTTCTTATGGGATGATTACCTTTAGTTAACTATTATGCATAATCATATTCAATTATATTCGTGCAGATCTTCTACATAATTTATACTTGCGTAATATTTGCGTAAAAAGGTTATAGTAAACACAAACCTCATTCTATATATATTTATTTATGCGTATATATATATTTGTTTGAAAGATTTTGCGTACCAAACTCCTCTGTCAGTTTTTGGTCTACACTTAATATATAGGGTATTCGAACCCATGCAAAACTTTATATTTGGGGTTTAGCCTGGGAAAATCGGTGCAAGAGTGTGAAAATTAAAAAAAAAAAAATGAAATTTGCCAGGTGAACGTCGAACAACGGTATTACGAATATGCATGCGTAACGTAATAGCTATTAGTTTATGTTTTAATTTAAGCCTTGCAGGAAATACCCCTTTATAGCTCAGACATTAACGTCAAAGGAAAGACTAAATCGTAATCTATACGTTTTGGTTTCGATTCTCGGTGGTGGCGCATGAGTCATTAAAAAAAAACTTTTAGAATCATTAATATATTTTGGGTCCAATATAATATAATAATAAATACGAAGTCTGCATTAATCGAAATGTTATATTTAAGCGTATTTTACGACCAGGCATTGCCGGGCGGGCTGCTCGTATATATATATATATATATATATATATATATATATATATATATATATATATATATATATATATGTTCTTCCGTCGATTTCTACATATGAAGTCTACATAACAATTAAGTAGTCCAAAATCCATACATAAATTGTTTATACTGGTGAAGGCTTGTGTAGAACGATCCACATTCTTTGACACAACTGTTAATCTCTGTCGGTGCAAATGAATTTCGCGTTATTATTAATTCTTTACACACACACACACGCACACACACACACACACGCACACACACACACACACACATATATATGTATATTTTAACATTCTATTAAATACAACGGTTTTCTTTATTTATTTTTCTGTTGATTTTCTTGATTTGACGAGTATTTTTTCTCGTTTCAGTTGGTAATTTGTGTATTAGGTTGCCATATTTTGTCAACCATTTTCCTCTAGCGCTTTCGATCATTGATCGTCATCAGGAGCAATTTTATTGTTGTTAAAGAGGTTCTTTTTCTGTAGCCTTTTTATATGTAATTAATTTTTATTCGGTTTTCATTTATTGGTTTAATTTTATTTCCTTTTTTTTTATTTAAGTCGTGTGTTAGGGAGGGGATGGTAAAGAATGGTCTGATGATGTCTATGTTTTGTAACTATAAGTCAATATATATATTTAGTTACAAATATATATATTTATTGTTAAATATATTTTATTACCTATATATATATATATATATATATATATATATATATATATATATATATATATATATATATACATATTTAATATTTTATTACCATTATATCTGTTTAGTTACACATATTTCTGCTACCGAATCGTATCAACGATCCAGTAACTTCGTCAGACTTGGACAGAAGTGGTTATTATGATTAAAAGAAGACGATTAAAAAAAGAGGGAGGGACTACCCCTCTTCCTCTCTCCGCATACCCCTTTCCCTCTCTCTATCTATATCTCTCTCTCTCTCTCTCTCTCTCTCTCTTTCTCTCATTTCATATACTAGAAATCCGTGTCGTGTCTGGTTAAAGGGTTCTTTTAAAATTCATTCTCACCCTCCTTTGTTCTTTCTTTTTTCTTTTCTCCTTTAGTCATTAAATCTTTAAACTTAAATCCCGGCAGATCTAAATTGAGACCCCCCCTTTTTTTAATCATCTTCTTCTAATATCGTATTTTCTAATCATAATAACCAATTCTGTCCAAGTTTGACGAAGTTACTGGATCGTTGATACGATTCGGTAGCGGAAACATGTGTAACTAAACAGATAAAACGGTAGTAAAATATTAAAAAAAAAAAAATTTTCTCTGTAATAGTATTGAGCACATTCTTCAAGTTTTTACTATTTACCAGTTCTGCTATATATATATATATATATATATATATATATATATATATATATATATATATATATATATATAATGAAATATGAAATAAATAATATTATTATGGGCCATCTTCTTCCAATTACGGGATTTCCTTGGATTTTACTTGTGCAAATGGAAATTCAATTAACTTTCTTGAAGTTAGATATTTGGATTTTACCGTCACTGGATTATTTATCTTCCACCAGACTATCCATTCATGTGTAATCACCTTTTTCTTCACCATATTCCCTCTGCTTCACTTTTTTGTTATCAAGTAACATCTTTGACTTACTTGTTGTTTCATCAAATACTTTTGCATGCAAAATCCGATCCCGCATTTTGCTAATTCCTACCCTCTGATGAGAAGGAAAGTATTTCTTCTAAACTCTGCGGATTAAGAACTATCCACTTATCTAGTGTTTCCTTTTCAGATTAAATATGTTTTTAACTCATTTCAACGTGTTTTTTTTAACTGTTTGCTCGTGTATATATATATATATATATATATATATATATATATATATATATATATGCTTATCGCCAAGTCAAGAGATGCCTATTGGAAACAAACACCACGGCTATAGATAGGAGGAAAACAATCAGTTAGAGCATAGTTTAAAACTAATGCATTTCTTTAAGGAAGAAAAGGATTTATTATTTTTTAATAACATTTGTTATTCCATAAGGAATCGTATTATAAACAGTAAATCATACAGATTGATGTAGGAAAAATTGTGGACTCGTTTGTAAGATGTAGTTAGTTAAGCTACTTTTTATGGAAATCGATCCAGACAAGGCGTGAAGCCACTTAATATAAGGAGCAAACAAAGACAAAGTTTATTATTGCTAAAATATGAGGTGCCTATTAAAAAAAAATCAAAGTTGTAGGTAGGAGGAAAACAGCCAGTTGAAAGAGAGATTAAAAACCCAGCTGTTCTTTGAAAGAAGACGTTTAGGTATTTTGTGGGTTCACTTCTCAACCTTTCCGATCATATTCGTTTTAGGATGTGATCAAGGCTTAGTTTCATAATTCCAAACTCGACATGAGTATCCATTAAACCATTCCCCTATATAAGATCAAAAGTAAGGTTAAGGAAATTGTAAAAAGGGCTCTCCGAATAATAGGGCACGGGGCACTTTATATGAAATGTAAAAAGTAAATTCCACTCTTCTGAATGTTGAAAGTTATATCCTCGAGACGCGTAACACCCATAATACAATAGCGAATTATTTGGAACTTCTACCCAGTCATGGCTGACGGAACAAGAGCATTCTACCCCCCCGAAGATTAAATGAAAGGTTTTGTTGTAAATTATTCGCAGATTTCTGAGTTCGACTGAAAGATTCCTGACTTCGATAGGGTACACCTGAAGAAAGTCGGAGGTTACATCGACCAAAACGTTGTGAAAATAACACTCAATATGAGAATACTAGTTCGAAGAGCCTAAATAATACAAATAACAAATCCTCATCTAAAAAATTCAGAAACGTAATGCCGTATTTGTATGTAATATAGAAAGGAAATAGCGTCAAATAGACGGAATTAGTGAACCACCATTTTTACAATCTGCGAAATGGTTTAAGTCTAATCTGATCAATCTTGCATATGTAACATGCCGCGCGAAAATGTTAGCCTGATTTCGTTAAAATTTACTTTCGCAGTAAGGAATGTCGCATCGGTCTATTTCTACATGGCTGGTTTGGTAAGTCGCCTGCGTCGACACAAACATTCCACACCCAAATGCCTCCTATCCACATGCGCACGTGTTCGGCATGGTTTTTACACCTCAGGAGCACTGAGAGTCATTTTTGTACATGCACTCTCTCTGATGCGTTCAGGTAGATGTTTACAGCTTCAGGAAGTGATTTTCTTCGTATGCAATTTCGCAGTAAATACGCATATTTTAGGTAAGATATTGTACGAGGGGTGCTACAAAACTAATGCCTCCTATTTTTTTATTTCGCCCCAATGGATCAGAAGAGATTACAAATAACATTTATGACCCGAAAGACTCATCTGTCTGTTGCAGGTATTGACAGTTTCAAACTCTCAGGGAGCAACCCTTATAATAAACGTGCGTCAGAAGCAGAGTTGCGTCATTTAATTCCCGGAAAAAGGGCGTTGAGAATGGTGTTGCGTATGTAGAAAATAAATTCTGAAACACAAAAGATCGCTCGTTTCAAAGGTACCACTCCCGTCTTCGTAGATCTTCAACTTTCTGAGTTGAAAATAGGAGGCTTTATATTTGGAACGACCCTCGTATGACAACGCGAGCGCATGCACAACTATCGCTCATCGCTGGCAAAAGCGTATTGAAAATAGTGTAGAAAAATCAAATCTGGAGCACAAAGTGTCGTTCCTTTTAATGGTACCACTTCCGTCTTTATAGCTATTTAACTTTCTGTGTTAAAAAATAGAAGGCTTTCCTTTTGGAACACACCTCGTATTTAACGTTGTAAAAAAACATAAATCTTACTGTATTTCTTAAGAGTGCTCAATAACAGGCAGAGTTATGTATTAGTTGATATTCTTTTTATCTATACAAAGATATTGTTTTACTACAGGGTCATCGTTTATCAAGATCAAAACTCCATTCGAGGATAAGTGTTAATAAGTGTTAGGTAGACTGTGAGATCGGTAATGGCGGAACTTGAGTTGATTATTTAAGAAAAGGGCTCAACAAGAATTTATTTACATTAGACTTGAAAACGATCATGTTATAGTCAGCTGGAAAGCAGCCCCGCTGACCATTGTATATAATTCATAAATATCTGATGATAGCTCAAACGGTGAATGCTATATGTTTTGTTTTCGATTCTAGCTGACGGCATCCAAGTCATCATTTTCTTTTACTTTTGAAATCACTACAATATATTGGGTACAATGTAATATAAAATAATCGATAGGAAATTGGCTCTATAATAATAAATAAGATCTCTGTATGAATTAAAATATTATATTTAAGCCTATTTTACGATCGAGCAACTAAAAAACGGATGGCGTATATTTGTTGTAAATGGACACTGGGACGGGTACAAAAGTAAACTGTGGTTTAATCGGTATTCCGAAATTAATGAGGGTTCCTTAAACGACGCGTCATGAGCCGACCTGTTAGCCTAATTCTTTGAATCATGAACTCTTGGAAATAAAGAAATACTACTCTTTAATCTTAGCTAAAAGTCCAGAGAAAATTAATTTTGTATATTATTTTTCTGTATTGTTTTTTTTTTTTTACAAATAAAAGTTAAAATTATTTTAAAACGTATTCATTGTAACTGTTTTGCTTAAATATAGATTTTGAATGTTGAATGAAATTAGAACTATTCCTCTAGACGCCATTTTTAATGCAACCATTTTTTTTTTTCTGGCGTAAAGACCTGGCAACACCCCCAACCAATGTTCGTACATCTCAGATACATTTATAGATATTTAAATATTTAGGTTTCTCTTCTTTTTTTTCTAGGTAATTTTTTTTAATGTTTGGCGCGGTACCGTTTTGTTGTCGTCTGCCTCCGTGGAAATGCCTTCAATCTCGGTGGTAAGAAAAAGATGGCTTATCTCTAATGCTCATCGTTGAAACTGATTCGCTGCAAGATAACATCGAAGTGACTGCATTCCTTACGCACTTACGGGTTGGGGGTTCCGTTATTATTCGTACCTAAATAGATATCAAAGCGAGACTATAGCCCCATGTGTACGTACGTACGTATGCATAAATGGCGCGGGTGTTTAGACAGATTTACGTAAGCATGCGTACGCCATTACATCCTCTATAGACTCGTAGAGATAACGAAACAATTTCTTTTCACAGCATCTCGCTATTTGATTCTTTGTTGTTTAAACATTTTTATTTTGTATCGTTAGAATTATTCCGGCTTCTGTTCTCATCTTGAGTGTTACTCTCACAACGTTTCGGCCGATGTAACATCCGACCCGTGGCGTAATAGATAAAATACTAAGTAAAATTCAGTTCCAAGCTATATTCAGCTTACTGTTTCTATTATTTCACTCAAAATAAGGCACACCGCCATTTAGACGTAAAGGGTTACTAATCGGGACCAAATCTACACGGGCACTATGTAGGGAGTTGAGTAGCGAGATATTTGTTCACATTATACCAGACCTTCTACATGTCAGTAAAGTCAGAGAAGCAGGGACCCAGTAGAGAATTCTACAGTTTAGCAGTTCGAAAGGAAGAAACTTTTAGAGCAGAATGCTTTCCAACATCTAAGGATCTCTACAATGTAGAGGTGGGATTTTGCTACCTGTCGGATTAGCTCAGTCCGTCGATACTAAGAATACAATTGCGATAATATCTTGTATATTTAGAAAACCATTGTTTGCTCATATCAGGGAATGCCGACGAGGTTGTTCAGTAATTTTTTGTTGTAGGTCAGAGTGATCTTCGTTAAGGGCACAGGCTTTTGAAATCCTACATTTTCGACCTTGTATCACATCTTTCTCCTATGGTTGAGAGATATGCATTAGTCCTAAGACCATGATCGATTTCTTGACTAAGTTTGGTGACGATTGCTCGCGCCATATAGATGCTAACCTGTTCACGAATAAATAAAGAAACAAATGTATATGTTTAATTAAGTGGTCGCCCAACTTTTCTCGGTCGTAAAATACGCTTAAATACATTTTAATTCATGCAGATTTTGTATTTATTATTATAGAACCAATTTTCTATTGATTATTATATTGTACCTAATATATGTTAGTACCTCTCAGTGTGACCCGGTCATAAAATACGCTTAAATATGATATTTTAATTTATGCAGATTTCGTATTTATTATTATAGAGGCATGGATTATATATGTATTATATTATATTGTACCCAATATATAATAGTGATTCCAAAAGTAAAAAAAAATATATGATTTGGATGCCATCGGATAGAATCAAAACCAAAACATATAGCACTCTGGCTTTACCGTTTGAACTATTATCAGATGGATAAAAGAATAATTAACTTTAACGACTCTAGCGTATATATTTGCGCATGCGTAAAAACAACACGTTTAGTCGACTTAATTTTGCCAAGTTCGAATTTTTTTCTAATTTAATCCATAAGCAACTATTTTTACCGGCTAAAAACTCAGAAATGAATGGTCAACAAAATATGCAATATATTTGATCTGCCTCGCGTCGCTCTGCAACCTTGCGTCTCGGAGGAGATGCAGATTGAAAAATTTGAGACGTACAGACAAGCATAGTGAGTTATATAAATTAGATTTAAATCAACCAATACTGAAATGTGGCATTATCTCTCTTGAATAAGAACTCACATGTGTATAGATAGATATAACTAGTTATACCAAACCCACCGAAAACATAACCTCTACGGCGAAGGTAATTCTGCGGTTCTATGGCTATCTATCTATCTATTGCGGTATAAATCGTAGACTACTTTATATCTTTAATTTACCTTAATAAATATTGAAATAAGATATTATCCATATTGAATAAGAATTCTAGTGTATATATAACTATAGACACCGCCAAAACTCGCCGAAAAATCAAGTTGTTGTTGTTTTTAAAACGAAATTACATTTATTAAAATCCATTATTTCTGAGTTACTTTTTTTCCAGAAAGATAAAACCCTGAATTTTATCTTATAGAAAGCAGAATAATGTAAAACTTTTTCTACTGTTTTTAATTAAATTTTAAATGTTAAATTTTCCCCAAAAGTTAACAATTGACATTTTTGCCTTGCACAAAAACGTATATAAATATTTAAAAAAAATAGGTTTTGAAAGAATTAATTTGTTTATTTTTTGTCTAACAAAGATTTAGGGTAATTTTCTATGAGAATATGCAAAAATATTATAATATAAGTACCTGGATTTCAAATAATTCCACTTATTCATATAGGCAACCAGTTACTTCGCGTCGATTTGATACAATGTTTACATTTGTACTTGATTAAAAGCAAACTACCGAAGACCAAACAGGCAAAAAAAAACAAAAAAAAAACAACTTATTTTTTTTTAAATTTCAATATATTATTAACGCTGATGCTGGCCAGTACCAGATGGGTGACCATTTTGATGAACTTAGTTTTTAATGCGTATGTGTGTGGGCCAGGCTCCCAGAATAAAAATTGACCCAGTCTAGAAAGATTTTTCCTTCATTGAACAAATTATTTCAGCGCGTTTGGTCCACCGTAGTCGATAGGCGGCAAACGTTATCAAACGGGATCGAAAAAATGATGATATTTTTAACACAAAAGGCACAATATTTATCGATTTTTTTTTGTATCGATTCTTCAAAACATTTCCTGTTTAATAATGGTCATGCATTATTCGGCTCACTAAAAAAATTGTTAATTTATTTATCAAAGATTTTAAAATGGCTTTTTTCGTATAAATATTTAAACATTAATTATTTTACTTAACATATTCACCGAATTTCACAATTCAAAACTCAAAAGCGGAATAATTAAACACAATCGAATTTCTGATATTCAGACGTCAAAAGAAGGTATGGAAACAAGTTTTTTTTTTAAAAATCTATAATACTGTCCCTTACAAGAACACAATATGTTTTGTTCAGTTTCAGATGATTATTTTAAGCATATTTGAACCCCCCAACACAAGGGGGGTTGTAAGCAAAAAATATATATATATATATAAATATATGGTTCATGAAAAATAAGTACACTGTTATAAAGTTAATTCTTCTCTTAATAATCGCTGAAAATTTCGTATTGATTGGATAATAATCTGATTTTTGGTAGATTTTTAAAAAGCGAGTCCGTCAAAAAGTACTTAGCTGCCCCCCCCCCAGTTTTGGCGGTGCCTATATAACTATAATTAGGTATCTACACTTGCATCTGTGTTATTAATTGTTAAACACGTATATGGGTTCTGCGGTTCTATCTTATCTATCTATCTATCTATCTATCTATCTTTCTTTCTTTTTGGTTTTTACATTTTTTTATATACGCGCAATCTATCTATCTATCTATCTATCTATCTATTTATCTATCTGTCTATCGTCACTCAAAAGCAACCAACTTATATTCAATTTACATAAGAAATACTGCCATGGTGTTTTTTTTTGCGAACAGTAAAATTAAACGAAGAAGGTCTATTTATTGTCATATTAATTGTATGCTAGTATACATATAAAAAAGAGAGAAACTACATTAAAAAAAAAGAAGAATAGAAAACTTGCAAACTTACAATTTTACAATTCCACGAAGATGCACAGTTATCCTCTGTGGCCGTTTCATTGATTGCAAGAAACTGTAAAGAAAGAAAAAATATATAAATACATGCGTGTTTGAATTTTTGAGATGAGGATTGATTATTTGTATTATTTTGGATTCTTCAGACTACAGTTTTCATCTTCAATATTATTTTCACAACGTTTCGGTCAATGTGACCTCAGACTCTCTTCAGGTGTACTCGTCGAACTCGAGAGTCTTTCTGCCGAAACTGAGAATAAATCTGTCGAAGTTAGGAATCTGCACGGAATTTCGAACCAAACCCTTTGTTTACACGGGGGTAGCATGTTCTTGTTCTGTCAGCCATGACTGGGTAGAAGTTGTAATTTTCTATTCTATTTTGAGTATCGCGCGAACTGAAAATTAAAACTTCAACCTCAGAGTGTGTGTTTAAAACTGAATTACAACCGAATTTTACCAAGTACTTAATCCACGCAATAATCCATGGCGTAACGAATAAACTACTAGGTAAAATTCAGTTGTAAAGTTACAACTGTGAAAATAAAATTCAAGACGAGAAAAGTGGCCAGAAGAATCCAAAATTACGAATAAATGCATATATATATATATATATATATATATATATATATATATATATATATATATATATATATATATATATCATAGAAGACCCGTTGGCTCAACATTAATACAGTGTAGATTAGATAGATAGATCAAAAGAAAGATAAGAAAAAGATTAAACAAGATCATCATCATCATCAGCATCATCATCATCATCATCATCATCAAAGTTACAAGCAACTGTATGTATGAGATGACTGTGGCGAAGTGGTTAACGACGCGGATTGTCAACACGGATGTGCCAAGTTCAAATCCAGTTCCTTAAACAGAAACACGAACATATATATATATATATATATATATATATATATATATATATATATATATATATATATATATATATATATATTTAAATCAATTCTCACCCCTTTCTGAAGTTCGCAACTTTCGCGTAGTTCCTCCCATAAGTACCAGATGCCTTTAGAGAAAGAATTCTAACTAGAAATATATCAGAGAAACGAATGCCAACAAGCGAATAATCTGATTCATATAAAATAAATAAATGATGGCAACAATAGCAACTGTAACAAAATCATTAAAGCAAATATAGATGAAATTGAATTGAAATATGATATTATTTCCCGTTAATAAGAACTATTTGTATATGGATAGCTACAACTAGTTATACCAAACTCAACCGAAAGCATAACCTCCATGTCAGATATAATTCTGCGGTTCTATGGCTATTCATCTGTCTGTTGTCTTATTAATAATAGACTACTAGTATATCTTTAATCTACCGAAATAAATATTCAAATAGAGTATTATCTCCCTTGAATAAGATTGATTGTATGTCATTTTTATTTTTCAAGTTCTGTCTTCACTTTTCTGTATTTCAAGATGGGTTTGAGAAAATGTTGTGGAGGATTGGGGTTGTTTTAATTTTTTAAAGGCAAGTTAGTTTATATTTTGGAGAAAATATTTACTTCTATCAAGTAGTTTAGAATTTTTTTGTATATATTTGTGAAGAGTTATTTGATGTTGTTAATGCTGTAATGTTTTTGGCACATACGAGCTATGTCGTTGCAGTTTATTAGAAAATGTTTAACTATGTAGTTTTCTTGGCAATATAAACATTCTGGTAGGTTTCCACTTTTCAATAGGAATGAATAAGTGATATTTGTGTGCCCTGTTCTTATTCTTGTAATGATCGCCTCTTCTCTCCGTGTTAGTTTAAATTTAGGATTCCATTCTCCAAGAGTGGGGTTGATTTCTTATAGCTTGTTCCATTGTTGTTGGCATTTTGTTTTAATGCATAGGTTTATGGTTGGTTTAAAGTCGGTATAGAGGATTTTTATATTGGATATTTCCAGGTTTAATAAAAACTCTAGTTTTAAAAAATAATAAATAAATAAATAAAAAATACGATCAAATAAAAAATGAGCGACTTTCTAAGAAAACACCAGATCTCCAAGGTGGAGACGTTTACCTTAATATCGTTTAAAAAACCAACAACAAAAACTATATATATATATATATATATATATATATATATATAGGAACAAGTAGTTAATAAAACATGTTAAAAAACACTTTGAAAAAGAGTTTTAAAAAATTTAATTTTAAAAAGGAAACACTAAATAAGTGGATAGCTCTTAATCCGCGGAGTTTCGAAGAAATACTTTCCTTCTCATCAGGATCGGATTTTGCTTGCAACAGTATCAAATAAAACTACATAGATCAGTCATAGATCTTACTTGATAACAAAAAAAGTGAAGCGGAGGGAATAGGGTGAATAAAAAGGTGATTTCATGCGAATGGATAGCCTGGTGAAGGTTAAATATCCAATGACAGTAAAATCCAAAGATGCAGAATCCAAGAAAGTTAGTTAAATGTCCATATGCACAAGTAAAATCCAAGGGAATCGCGTAATTGGAAGATTATCGAAAGTAATCCAAAAGGCAGAAATCCACGGAATAATTCACAAATAGGTACAAGGAAAATGCAAAGAATTCCAATATATTATTAAAAGAAAGATAAAATTTTAATTCTTTAATATTTATAAATTACTTTAGTTTTGCCATCTTGGATCATTTTGTGTAAACTTAACTGTAATTCTTATTCTACGTTTGTGTCTATGTTTTTGGATGCTAAAACATATATGGGTTCTGCGGTAATCTATCTATCTATTTATCTCTTGTCATATTAATTGTATACCTTGATTTTTACATTACTATTGAAATATGATATTATCTCCCTTGAATAAGAGTTCTCTTGTGTATATATTATTATAGTTAGTTATTTACGTTCGCATCAATGTTGTATGTTAGAAACAGTATATGCCGTTTTGCTATCTATCTATCTATCTATCTATCTATCTATCTATCTATCTATTGTCATATTTATTGTAGATTACTAGTAAATATTTAATTTACCCAAATATTGAAATAGGATATTTTCATCCTTGAATAAAAACTACCTATTCCATCTTAAGGTATAACTAGTTATCCATATTTTTATATATTTTTTGTAAGTTAAATAAATTATATGATTCCCTGATTTTATATGGCTATCTAAAGATGTCTTTAATTCACCTAAATAAACATTGCAATAGGATATTATACTTGTTGAATAAGAACTATGTATATATATATATATGTATATATATGTATATATATATGTATGTATATATACATATATATATATATGCATATATGTATATATATATATGCGTATATATATAAAGGGGAAATAACTGTCAAAGCTTAAATAAATAAACTTACTTCCGCTTTTAAAGGCAAATGGGGTCGGCTAATAATAATTTCAAGTAAATTAAACCTAATATAAATTAAATTAAAAATAAATTAAACAAATTAATTTTATTTAATATTCCTAAATAGAACAATTAAAACAATTTTATTACATCAAACAATTAGTAATATGAAGCTAAATATTGAATAAATTTTCTTTAATGTCATATGCAAATGAGGTTAATGCTTGAATATAGATTTTCTTCGAATAAATAGTATATATAGAAATCACGTTGGAATGAAAGCGTGTAAACGTCCATTTTCAGTATTAAAATTCATTTGTAAAACAGTGCCTTTTGTACATATTAATCAAATTGTGAATAAACGAACAGGAATGGGGCTTAATCATAATTAGTATATTTCTTGCGCGCGTGCGTGGATGAGTTTTAATGCATAAAGTAAAGCCAGTTTGTTTCTCGATTTCTGATATGACGATTGATTTCTTCGAACTGCTGTTCTCACCTTTAGTGTTATTTTCACGACGTTTGGGCTGATGATACCTCCGACCTTATTCACATATATCTTGTCAAACTTTCAGTCGGCACGGGGATCTGCACGGTATTTCGAACGAAAACCTTTATTTAATTCATGGGGTTAGCATGCTATCATTCCGTCAGCCATGGTTGGGTATAAGTCTTAAGTAATACGCAATTGTACTATTATTAAAATAGATTTTCTTTAATATAATAGGCAAATGACGTTACTTCTTGATTGTAGATTTCTCTTTAAATAAATAGTATATGCAGAAATCACGCTGGAATGCAAGTGTGTAAACGCTCGTTTTTAGTATGAAAATTCATTTGTAACATAATAAATCAAAATTTGAAGAAACAGACAGGAATACGCTTTTATTATCATAGATGCATTGATCAATACAATTGTATATTAAATAAACATTGGAATAGGATAATATACTCCTTGAATAAGACCTATTCATTATATATATATATATATATATATATATATATATATATATGTTTTTTAATTCATCCAGCCTTGACAGACGTGTTTTTAAATATTCTCTCCAGTGCTTTTCTTTTAATGATTTGGAATTCATTCCATTTGCGCTTTTTTTCCAAGGAACTCTGCCTTTTGGATTATTTTGACCATTTGGAATTTACCCATTGGATTGAAATTTTAAATTCGACCGTTTTGGATTTTACCATTTTTGGATTTTTACCCTTCACCGGATTATATATATATATATATATATATATATATATATATATATATATATATATATATATATATATATATATATATATATATATATATAAAGGGGAAATAACTGTCACAGCTTAAATAAATATACTTACTTCTGTTTTTAAAGGCAACTGGGTTCGGCTAATGATAATTTCAAATAGATTAAATTAAATTAAAAATAAAATAAATAAATTAACTTTATTTACTATTTATAAATAGAACAATTGAAACAATTTTATTACAGCAAATAATTAATAACATGAAGCTAAATAGTGAAATATATTTTCTTTAATGTCATATGCAAATGAAATTAATATTTGAATATAGATTTTCTTTGAGTAAATAATATATAGAAATCACGTTGAAATCACGTTGAAATCACGTTGGAATGAAAGCGTGTAAACGTCTATTTTCAGTATTAAAATTAATTTGTAAAGCAGTGCCTTTTGTACGTAATAAATCAAATTTTGAACCAGCAAACAGATAGGAATACGCTTTTATTATAATAGATGTATTGATCAATATAATTGTATGTTAAAGACATATATCGCGTTCTATATTTCAATGATTAACTATCTATCCATCGTCCTAGTAATCGAAAAAAACCAACCTGTCTTTAATTTGCATACAAAATACTGATTATTTGCGAATAGTAAAAATAAACGAAAATAAAAACGAAAGGAATGAAAACATTGAAGCAAAATAAAAGTCTGCCAACAAAACAATTACATTTAAAATTCCTGGATTTCGTATCGAGGTCATTTCACCTCGCAGAAAGTATGGTTTTCGGGTCAGTTCTGTAGGGCGTGGAATCGGTTTCAGTTTGAAGGACGAATTAATTACTTCATGATTAACCATCGAAAATCGACACACTTCTTGTTTTTCTTATTCGGAGGGCTGAAATAATATGAACAAAAGTGCCAACGCCTAAATTTGAACCCATTTTCCCAGCACCGAAAGAAATTGGACATTTCTGTATTCTATGAAATACAATTCAATATGTTTTTATGGCTGGAGAAGGATTCGTGGGAATAAGTACAAACGCATACATATAAACGTTTCAAATAATTGAAACAATATACAAAACTAAACAAATGAATAAGTGCACGACTATAAAAACCGGTCTACTTTAAATCTCATTAATGAAAACAATCTGGACGTGTGTAAATTACAAAGGATTTAAAATTATTTAACACTTGATGAATACTCGTCTCAGGACAAGTAAAATAAAATCTCTGAACATAATAATTTTGTAACAATTTTATATCCTTTTATACTTATACTAACATGCACTTACACTGAACCTTATGTCTAGAATCCTCGTTCGATTTTTGATCAAAATCCATGATATGATTTTGATTCTAGAAAATGTCTTAAAGGCTCAAGTTTAAGAGGTCTTGAGAAGAAATAGAAATTCAAGGAATCTATCTTAATTGGTGTCTACTTATGAGTAACGTTGTCCGCAGACTAGGACACATTGTTTCAGTCGTAAAGGAAACCAAGACAAAGAATAGGAAATAACTCCAACTCGCTTGTTCTTTGTAGCAACAATATTTATTTCCTGATTGGTACAGTTTTGGCGACACCCACGTAACGGAGAACGTTCTTCATGTTTCCCACGAGATAATAATCTCGTCTCTCAGGTGATGTATATATATATATATATATATATATATATATATATATATATATATATATATATATATATATATATATATATATATAGTGGCATTAAGCCTCTCCACCTTGGGGAGGCTTATTGTCAGCGAGAAATCAATGATAAGCGGCTTTTGCGATAATGCAAATTCATTTGCAAATGTTGTCAAAAGAGCTAGAGGAGTACTGGAAATCTGGGAAGACTTGTTGTCACTCAGCTTCCAGGGAGCACCGCAGGTTGTTTTAAAGGAGAGATCTTTGATGACCTGTGTGAAAGCTCCTTGTGAGCCAATAATAATAATAATAATAATAATAATAATAATAATAATAATAATAATAATACGAAATCTGCATGAATGAAAATATCATATTTAAGCGTACTTTATGACCGGGTAACATCGACCGGTTTGCTAATATTATATAAACCCATGAAAAAAAATATATTGGATTTACTCAATTGTAATCTACCAATATGTGTAAATTAGAATTAATTTATTTGACGTTTAACACGAAAAAGTTTATTATTTTTATCAGTGATTTAAGTATTTCACATAGCGAACTTTTCGAAGCGATAACGAACCGGAAAAGCTAGCAAGATATAAAACTATATTAGAAATAGTCTGCTAGAAAGGACTTATCCTGCCTTGATAGAGTTCAAAATAGACTTCTTAGCCTCGTAGTGGATGCCCTTTTCTCTTCCCTGCAACCTCTATCTCACAGAAGAGATGTTGCGAGTTTGTTTCTGCTTTATCGTTATTTTCATGGCAACTGCTCGGTTGAGCTCCAATCTATGGTTCCCCCTCACCAAACTTTCACAACAAACACCTGTCTCGCAGAAAACACTATCACTAATTTCCCTCACTCTTTATTTGTGTCTAAACCTAAACGTAGATTCCATGAACAAAGTTTCTTTCTTAGAAATGCACGCCTACGGAATTCTCTTCCGTTTTCCTGCTTTTCCAGCTGACTATAATATGGTTGTCTTCAAGTCTAACGTAAACAAGTTCTTGATGAGCCGTTCCATATAAGTTAACAAATTTACCGAATTTCCGTTACTAACGATTACTATATTGTTCAATTTCTACTGTACACTCTTTAACCCTTATCCCCGAGTGACCTCTTAGCCTTGATAAGTGGTGATGCCCACGTAAAAAAAAAGAAGTCTTATTACTGCGGTACGTATAGACCAGAATACATGATAGGTTAAATATCAACGTAGAAGAATAATAAAACCCTTTTTGAAGAACTTTTGTACATATGTAGGAAAGTAATAAGACTGTTCTAGAATATGCTATGTGTATGTGTGAATTTATGAATATGTGTGCGTTTGTGTTGGCGTGTCTATATGTGCTTTAGAAGAGTGTATAGTGTGTTTTTGTTTGTCTGGGTGTAGATTGATGTTTTCTTTAGCAAGCTGCCATATGTTTCGTCAAAAGAGGTTTATAGTAATTATGTCAGCTTCTAACTAAACTGAGGTGCGTTAACATCAGTTTCAAGCGGGTACACGTTCCATCCGGACAAGCCCTGCCACCGTTAAACAAATACACACACAAATATTAAGCAGAAACCCTAGATAAAATGGACAAAAAAATAAATAAATAAATAAAAAAATAACCCGATGTATTCTTACAATGGGGAAACATTCCCATCGGGAAATTTCTTATAGGATATCTATTTCCTTGAGAAATTTATACCATATTTCCGACTTTCGGATGAGGGTTGATAATTTGGATTACTTACATTTGCTGTTCTCATCGTGGGTGTTATTCTCGCAACGTTCCGGTCGATGTAACCTTCAACCTTCTTCAGGTGCATATTGCCAAATTTGGTGTAAACTCAAACATTCTTCAAGTGCTTCTTATCAAATTCGGAAATCTTTATATAGAACTCTTGAATCTACTGGTGATTGCTTTGTTTTATAGCATATCAACTCTTTTCGGGTTCATTTGTTTATTGCGGACTATTATCCTCATCTTTTTTAGTTTTTGTTTCACGACGTTTCGGACAACTATTCCTCTGGCCTTTGTTAGCTGGTAACTGCGACGGGATAGGAAGTTCGAATCTCTTAACTGCATTCTCAGCAATTACTGCTTTCCATAGTTTTTTTTTTTTCGTCTCACCACGTTTTGGGCAACTAAGCCTCTAGCCGACTTTGGGTCGGATTGAAACCGCAATCTTTAGACAATGCTTTTTTTTTTATTACATTTTCACCCCAAACAAGGCACATTGCCACTTTGGTGTAAGGGGCTACTATCAGGGGAAACATCTACTGGGGTACTATGTAGGGATTTGGGCAGCAAGATGTTGGTTCACGTTGCACTTGAACTTTTGCATGTCAGTACAGTTGGGGAAGCAGTGACCTGGAATGGAATTCCAAAGTCTAGCAGTTCTGGGGAAGAAACTACTGGAGCAGAAAGATCTTTTACATCTAGGGATCTCTACAGTGTGGGGGTGGGATTTTGCAGCTTGTCGGGTCTGTCGAGGGTGTTCACGTCGTGGGGGCACAAGTGCTTGCAGTTCATCAGAGCATTCACCATTAAAATACTTGTAGAACAGGCAGAGGGATGCAACGTTTCGACGATGGGACAGAGGCTGAAGCTTAGATGCCAGTTTAGGGCCTATCAGATTTGCGACTCTCTTTTGAACCCTGTCAAGGAGCGAGAGACTAGTAGCCGATGCACCAGCCCAAATATGACAGCAATACTCCATACATGGGCGAATGGTGGCCTTATAGAGGTACAGGATACTTTCAGGTGTTAGAAGTTTTCTAGCATGGTAGAGAGAGCCTACCTTCCTCGCAGCGGCCCTGGCAATGCCCTCGATGTAATTGTTCCAACTCATGTTTCCTGTGAACGTTAGGCCAAGGAGCTTGAAAGACGTACTCTCAGATAAAGAGTCGTTGGTCATTGCTATAGGTGGTAGAGAAGGTTTCTTGTAATTATTGAATGAAACCAGTTTAGTCTTGGCGGCATTGAACATGACCATCCATTTTTGTCCCCATTCCACTACTGATTGGAGGTCATCCTCTAGTGTTTCTGCCATTACTTTAGATATATGTTCATTTGTTTTCCTGTCGTGCCTGCTATAGAGTGTGGTGTCATCAGCATATATACCCATCTCAGAGGCAATCTTGTCGGGGAGGTCATTTATGAATATCAAGAACAGCAGAGGTCCAAGGATAGATCCCTGGGGCACTCCCGCATTTATATCATATTGTTTAGATGTACGACCGTCGAGGAAAACCTGGATTTTTCTCTTATCTAAGAAGGATTTAATTATGTTAAGTATTCTACCAGTGATACTGTATGATCTAATCTTCCTGAGGAGACCCTCCTGCCATACCCTGTTAAAAGCCTTAGATATATCTAGAGCTACCGCTCTGCCCTCTTCCGCTTTGTCCAGTGAATGGTATATGCGTTCAGAGATTACAGTGAGGATATGTGCCGTGGAACGGGCTTGTCTAAATCCATATTGTTGGTCGGTCAGAAGTTTATCATCTGTAAGGTGCTGGACTAGAGCATGGTTAATTAAGGTCTCAAATATTTTGGCAAAAAGTGGGAGGAGGCTAATAGGGCGATAATTTAATGGGTCAGTTCTTTCGCCAGAATTCTTGAATACTGGTACCACAGAAGCAGTTTACCTGAAACCGTAGAGATTCAACGTCTCTATCCACTGCGCCACGGGCCCCATAATTTTAATCCTACTCAGAGCCCTCCAGAGCGTGGTGAGACGACAACGACTATGGAAGGCAGTAATTGCTGAGAATGCAGTTAGGAGATTCGGAATTCCTATCTCATCGCGGTTACCACCTGACGAAGGCCAGAAAAATAGTTGTCCGAAATGCTTGAAACAACAACTAAAAGACGAGAATAATAGTCAATCGACATTTCAATTAATTAAATAATATATACCATTCCGGTTTGTTGGCTGTTATTGCTCTTGTGAGCTACGACGTTTTTTGGTTGTAGAAATAATTATATGTGGCCTATATTATCGGGTTAGTCCTATATCTTTATAAATGTATTAAACTGGCATGTAGTTCTCACTCCATTTCCCTATAATGAAAAACTTATTACAAATCTGACTAAAAAATGTAGAGTGCTTACAGAGTTTGCTTCAACTATATGAATACACTTTTTTCTAATCTTATGAAATAGCATTTTTTGTCGGTCTCTCACGCTAAATATAAAAAATAACACATTCGCCGGACTTTCACACAAAAAGCTTATATGTCTCGGACACGATTGAGTAAGTTGCTCGTGCCACACCCAAAACCCATATTTCCCAGGCTTTTCCTTTGTATTTACTTTTTCCAACTCCAACCCAGTTCTAAGAATGACCTTAAACTAAATTCGATCGGCAGGTCTAAATTTAGCAACTTTGTTAAGTATGGAGACTCCTTTAGATAGCAGTAATTTGTTATCGTCGTTAATCCACGTTATCGTCGGCAAATTGCGGACAGGTTACGTAAGCCGCTAGTAGGTGCCAAAACGCTTAGCCGCTAGTCGTTGCAGAAGTCGACAATTGGCAAACCGTATCTTTTCTTTATTAAATATTTTACGGTATAACTTGTTTATTACATTGTTTGGTGAAAGTACAGAATAGTTAAAAAGCTCCTTCTTCATGTTAAGAATAGCTTTCTAAACAATATCCTTATTATTTCAACACGGTCTGTAAACTGTACAAGTATTTTTTTGAGCTTGTCATACAGTGGCATATATCATAGATTTTAATAGTACAAATTTGCTAGATTAAATGTGGTGTTGGGGTGACTAGACTTATTACCCCCTAACGTTGAATCGAACGAATGCTATAATATTTAGTTTGCTGAACCTCATCATAACAGATGTCCATACAAAATTTTAGTCAGATCGGCATTCCCTTACTTGCTTTTTCATATATCGGCCACAGCCACCACTGTCCGCAATTGGCCAAGGGCGACAGTTGCCACAACCAACAACCGTAGTTTAATTTTTTTTTACGAAGAGGGATCACGCTTCCATCGGGCAACACTGGTTAACGGGTCCTGCTAGTATTTAAAAATAATATATATATATATATATATATACCGCTCCCTATCTGAGGGTACCAATTTCGTTAAAGGGAAAATTATTCCCAACTCGCATTTAGGTAAAAATACACTTTCGTAAATAATTGAATTCATTCAAAACGTATCGAAAAAACAAAAACAAATAACATCTATCTATCTATCTATCTATCTATCTATCTATCTATCTATATATATATATATATATACACACACACACAAGGGAAGAGTAGTTTGCTTGAAGCATTGCTGGTAAACAATATATATAATATATATATATATATATAAATACATATATATATATATATATATATATATATATATATATATACTATTTCACGTATCCACATAAAATATTACATTTTATGTATAGATATAAAAATTTATGCATCCATTTTTAGTATTTACGTCAACATGTAATATATGTTATTATATGTAATATGTAATTATAGTTATATAGCAAGTGACAAAAATCTATTTATAACAGTGACACTATACAGAGGCTTCTGCGTTTCATTGCCGTAATAAATCGTCAAGGCCACACTGCAAAGAATTGTGTTATTAGGTATGTTTATATCTACACGTGGCTTTTGTTTAGCTAGCTAACCAATCAGATTCATTGTTATTTTCTCCAACAGGGAAACGTTGCTATTAATAGGTTCGGCTGGTTTTTACTTTCTCTTCTTTTATTCTGTTTTTAATGGAAATCTTTCGTGACAAAGCGTGAAGCCACTTGATGAAATGAGTTAACAAAGACGAAAGTTGATTATTGCAAAAACAAAATATGCTTATTGACCTTGGTCTTTTAAAGACCAAGGCTGTAGGTAGAATAAAAAAAACAGTGACCAAGAAGAGAGTTCCATAACCTTGCAGTCCTTTGAAAGAAGTTACTAGAATAGGAAATTGTATTATAATTAAATATTAAAACAACGAATTGATGGAGACTTATAGACATACAAGTACAACGAGCGAAACAAAAGAAGTAGTGAACAGATCAGACAATTTTCAGGAAAGCATGCTATAATAGTATTTGTGGAAAATACTGAGACTAGCAACATCACGTCTGTGAAAGAGAGATTGCAGGTAAGAAGAAAGTGTGGGGCCAATCAAATTACAGATGCGTTTCTGCAATTTGATTTATTTATCAAGAATCTTCAAATGAGACTCAGATTCACCAGTTCAAATCTGACAGCAGTACTCAATACATGATCTAATGGTAGATTTTCAGAGATAGAGAATAGTCTCAAAGAGAAAACTAATTTTACGAGAAGGAGAAACAGCAATGGATTTAATACATGGACTTCAAGAAGAATTTGATGAGAAGGAAAGACAAAGAAGTTTTGTATATGGGTAACGAATGGCTTGATTGCCATATATTTATTTATAGCTTACTATATATTTATATAAATTGAACTGTTTTTCATCATTGTTCTCTCCACCTTTATTCCTACAACATGCGTATAAAAGAGAACATTACACAATATGACGATCGTAAAGAAACCAAACGCGTAATCATCACAAAAATCAGAAAAATAGAAAACAAAAATTCTTGTTTTCCATCTTAGTATACAACGCTACAGTTTAGAATAGAGTTTTCGTTGCTCGATCGCAAATGACAAATAACACCTTGAGAGACCAATCTTTAAACTCCTCGGCTTAATATTCAAAGGCAACACAAATTGAAACATTGCAGACATTTCAAAGGTTGCTGCAAACAAGTTGGGCTCCCTTTACCGTGCTAGAAAATTATTCTCACCAAAGAGCAGCATATATTTTTACAATTCAACTTATCCCAAGTATTATTGTTGTTACAAAGCTAGTGCACCTTTTACTGGCCTCTCCCCTTAGACAAAGTCCAAAAAAAGAGTCTCAAATCTAATAGGTCCTGTCCCATCGTCGCAATGTGACACCATGTGCCTGTCAAATACTTTACTAGGATGTGCTGTGATGAACTCATCGGACTTGTGCTTTCTCGACGTACATACTCCCAACTTACCTGAAAAGCAGCAAAATCCCACCTTTTACCATTGAAGACACATAGACACGGTAAAGCCTTCTACTTCTACCTAATAGTTTTTCTTCAGACTGCTAAACTTTGAAATCCCCCCCCTGTTTCCTGCTTCCCTGACTGCAATGGTTTAAAGGTAATGTGAATAGACATCTTGCCGCTCGACTCACAACAATCCCTTGGCAGACATAATCTCAAATGACAGCCCCTTTAGTGCCGAGTTTTTATATGCCTTGTTTATGGCGAAACAAATTTTTTTAAAGTTACAAATAGAATTTGCGTTGATTTGTTATGCTTAAGTTCGAACTAGCATTTTACTCTGCCCGCCACACTCAAGTTTGAAATATTTTTCTCTTACGTAGAGAATTATCAAGTTACTCGAGGACAAGAGGTAATGAGTTTCCGGTGGTCGTGCTAATTAGTAATCATATACGCTGGGCAGAATTTGATTATTTAAAAGGACAGCTCAAAAAGAACTTGTTTAGATTGGACTTGAAAACAGCCATGCTATAATCAACCGGGAAGCAGGCCCGTGGTATTGTGTTACACAGATTATTCTAGGAAAGGTAAACAAATTTGTTCGTCAACCAAACATAATCACGTTTGAAATAGCATTTCATCGGTCTGTTGCGCTTAAGTTTTAAATAAAATTTTCGTCGGTCTGTCACGCTCAAGTCTGAAATTTCGATTTTATTTCTTTTAGTCCTTCCTTACACACAAATAAATATAACAAATAAATGACAAAATTCTATATTCCAAATTTCAAAATTTTGACCATCTTACAATTTATTCTTTTAAGTATGTTTATATTCACAATTCTTGACACCTCCTGCTTTGTAGCGCAAAATCACTCATTTAATTATCATATCAATCAATGAATCTATTCTGCTCTTAACTCATCAGAAAAAAGCACCTGTCAATGTAATAAGAGAAAATAAAACGCATGAGGGTATGGTTACAAAATCTATAAATTAAGAAAGAAGTTGCAATTATCTTTTATTTTTTGAAGAGTTAAGAGTTAAATAGATTTATTGGTTAATATAATAATTAAATGAATAATTTTGGGCTACGAAACAGAAGCTGCCAAGAATTGTGAATGTCAACGTACTTGAAGAAATAAATTGTAAGATGGTCAATACAAGTTATGACACCAAGATTATCAATCCAAGTTATAACACCAGGGACATTGCGAGCACCCGCAAAATGCAAATCCGGACGGTTCGACACTTGAAGGTATGTTCAGAGTGAAGAAAACAAAGTTTCCAGCCACGGTTATTGTCTTTGGTGTGGTTTCAAGTGAGGGCCACATCATGCCACCTCACATCTTCGAAGTTGACTTGAAATTCAATACCAAATTATACCTCGATGTGCTAAAGAATCTGGTGATCCCCTGGCGCAATCATGTGGCCACTGGCAGACCCTGTGTGTGGCAGCACGACTCGGCACCGGCTCACAAATCTAAAGATACCCAGGCTTGGCTTCAGAAGGAGTGCTACAACTTTGTGCTCTTCTCTCACTGCCCCCTTCTTCTCCGACCTGAACCCGCTGGACCACTCCGTTTAGTTATACGTCGAGAATATCACCAACATGACTTCGCACAAAAAGAGTATTCGCCGAGTATTCACCGAGTATTCGCCGAGCTCCTGCCGGCGCTTGTGGAAAAGTCATGCTTCCAGTTCTGGGCCGGTACCGAGGCGGCTCTACTATATAATATATCTAATAGATATAATTCAGTTACCTGAATTGATTTTTTTCAATAAAAGTTTTAAAATAAAGCTGTAGTGTTGTTTTTTTTAAGGGCCGCAATTTTATCCTTCAACCCTGTACATACCAATATTCATCAACTTTATCTTTTAGTGTTTATTTATTTACTGTCAATCTCGCGGGGCAAAGAGAATGCGGGAGGCAATGGAGAGTAGGATACATTTGAGTACACGTTTTACGCGTGGCATCAGAAATCCCAGCCCTCTCGCCTCTCCTCAAAAAGCTACCGATTGTTTGGTTGTGACCTTGCGAGAAGGTGGTGAGCGAGTTTAGTTCATCTTCTGGCACGTAGTCATGGCTTGAGGGTCGTAAACATGGCCCTAGGTCGTGACTTTTGGAGCAAAAGAGCTAACGGAAAATCGCTTTATGTAGTCGCACAGATACATTAATTAACTCAAGTATTTTCTTCTCTCTCACCCGATACGCCTAACACATACATATAAATATATAAATGTATCTATATAATATTTTTCTTAGTCTATTTGTTTGTCTGTCAGAATTTTTCTTGGAAAATACTGGGTGAATCTAACTGAAATTTTTATAGACCTTTTTATGACAAGGTGCAGCGAACTAAGAATTATTGTATCCATAAGATGCAGAGTTAAGGATTAATAGAAATTAATACAGAGTAGTCACCAAAATACTATATTTACCCCAAACTACTGATCCGACCTGACTGAAATGTTGTATGGACTTTTGTTATGATAAGCTGAAGCGGACAGGGTGTTAAGGTATCCCTTCGATACACAATTAAAGATTAATAATGATTAACAGATGATTTAATGCAAAAGGGATAAAAAATGTAACCCTTTTCAAGCATTAATTTGCCATAAACATCCGTCCGTTCTAAACATACTTTTATATTTACGATTTTTTTAAAGATATAAGTGATGCTTAATTTAACCAGCTAACCAATCAAAATTGTTGTTATTCCCGCCGACAGTTTAATTCTTATTTTGTTATGTTTTGTATATGGGTGATGCATCCTTATATATATATATATATATATATATATATATATATATATATATATATATATATATATATATATATATATATATATATTTATATTTATATATATATGTGTGTGTGTGTGTGTGTGTTTGTGTGTGTGTTGTCGCTTTGCAGGGCCGTAATAACCAACAAAATTACAATGGTACAGTTCACAAAACGTACACTACCAAAGGTATGTTACAGAAGTACACATCATTATTCTGGGGCTAGTACTGACACGAATAGTTACACCAATGTTCATATGTTAATTTAGCATATTCTTTGGATAAGTTTAAAATGCGTAGATCGGTTTATTCCACAACGAATTATATATCTATATCGATCACTCTCTTGATCTGTCCGTGTGCCTGTCTGTTTTTCTCTCTTTATATATATATATATATATATATATATATATATATATATATATATATATATATATATATATATAGTAAGTTATAATTAATATTATAATTACATTTATATTTACATATATATATATATATAGTAAGTTATAATTAATATTATAATTAAATTTAAATTTACATATATATATAATACAGTTATAATAATAATTATTATTATTACATTCGGCGTATTAGTGCATCTGTTTTTTTTTTTAAATTAATTTAATAATATAGCTATGCTTGCTAGGTGTGGGGATGTTTTTTTTTAGTGAGGTTTCGAAATTAACCCTTTCCATATCTATTTTTGGTGTGGTGAAATAAATTCTTTTGAGAGTGGTATACGGCGTCATACAATCAAATGTTAAAAACAAAACTTGTCAAGAAATTTCTAGATCTTATCGAAAAGCACTTTCCCGCAACCAACCCCTTACAAAAAATTTTCAACAAAAATACCTTAAAGTTTTCCTACAGCTGCTGCTAAAATTTAGAAATGATAATCCGACCACATAATAACGAAATATTACATAAAAGCAATGAAAACCACAACAAAATAAACAATAAAAAAAGTGGACACCATGACAAAAATAAAATTAACACGAAAAACACATATGTAACTAGTAGAAATAATAATAATAATAATAATAATAATAATAATAAACCGAACATTAACAACCATGCTAGGAATAAAAATAAAAATTTTAATAACGAGCAAGATAAATGCAACTATAGATACCCCACGCTCTGCCCACTTCAAAATAAATGTCTAACCAAAGCATAGTTTATCAGGCAACAATATTTGCGAAAGAAAACCCGATACGTAGGTATGACGTCCTTAGATTTCAAAACACGATATTATGACCACAAAAGTACATTCAATAATAAAAAACACCGTATGAAAACAACGCTAGTAAACAAATACTGGGAACTCAAGGAAAGCAGACGTTCGCCGGTAGTCGAATGGAAAATAGTAAGACAAGCAACCACATGTAGAGACCTAGACGATCCATGTAGATTATGCCTTCACGAAAAATATGCTATCCTATACTTTAAAGAACCTCAACATCTATTTAATTGTAGGAGAGAAATAGCGAACAACTGTGTTCACAAGATAAAATTTACTCTAGGATAGAGATACAAAATAATTTTAAAACTAACAATAACAATAGAAAATAAACAAATAAAATAAATAAATAAATAAACATGCATATGCATAAACTATCATTCATATATATATATATATATATATATATATATATATATATATATATATATATATATATATATTTAAATAAGGGGGTAGTCACCAACAATGTGTACTTTTTAACATTATTTTATTATTCCGTGTCTTGGTTTTTCATTGAGAATTATGTTTGGATCATTGTAATAATGTTTTTAAGTCATTGAAATTGTTTTTACGCGCGTTTCAGACGTTCTGTGAAGCTTCCTCGTCAGAAATTATTTTCAAATGTGTTGGAGATGTAAAAATGGTGATTTTCGTAGTTTATTTGAAGTGTTTCCAAGGGGTGGAGGCTTGTAAGTGTTTATTATTCATTGGCATGTTCAATTTTTATTACTCTTTTATTGGGCTTGTCCAGGCTGCTGACCTGGCTGTAGTCACTCTCTCTTTCTGCTAATGTCCTTTCTTTTTTATTTAGGGTGGGGTAGGGTGTGTGTGCGTGTGTGTGTGTGTGCGTGTGTGTGCGTGTGTGTGTTTGCTTGTATTGGTTTAAGAATGTGTATCCTGTTTTATAATATTATGAGGTCATTTTCTCCCTTAGGAAGGTGACTGGGATCCGAGGTCGTTACTAATGTGTACGTGTGAGGAGGGGGGCAGCTCTTCTGAAATAAGGGTAGGGGTGCTTTCATTCTATTTTGATATTTATTTTTTGGATTCTTGGATTTTAGTATTGTGATTTATCGTTTTAGTCTTTTCGGGTATTCCTTATATTATGTTTGTTTAGAAAGAGGGGTGTATTTAAAATATGTATAGGGGATTTTTTAATGTTTCTATTTATTTGTCTCCCCATGTGGGTATGGCCAGACTTAGGATCTGTTCCTAGTGTGGGGGAGATTTTGTTCCCCAGAGGGGGGGCAATTGGAGGGGGTATAGGTATGGGAGGGGGATGATAGAAGGGATGATAGTTGTTTCAGTCATGAGGGGGTTCTCCTCCACTGACTTAGGAGGGGGCGAGGTGTTGGAACAGATATTATGCTATGGTTCTAGGTGTTTCCTAGTGTTGTTGGTTTCGAGGTTAAGTAGGGTTGGTATTGTTCAGCGTGTTGTGTTAGAGATAGGGGTGTTATGTCTGTGTGTGGTTGTATGCGCGCACGTGTGTGTGTTTTAATGTGTCGGTTCTGATTTATGTGTGGGTGTATATATGTGTATGTGTATGGATGTGCATGCGAGTGTACCTTGCATTTCATGTTTTTGTGTGATGGTATTAGGCTCTATTCAGTTCAGGAGTGAATCTGGTGATGAAGTTTTTTTCCTGTGTAAGTAAATAAAAATAATTGTCTGTTTGGAAGATTGGCATTATTTTGAAGCTGTTTCCACTACATGTGTGTACGTGTTTTGAAACATAGAGGTGTCTGTTATCTGCAATTTTGATGTTGCTCTTATGTAAGGCCACTCTATTGCTGAAATATTTGGTGGCGCCTATGTAGGATTTGTTGCATGTTGTGCATCTTATTGCATATACTACATTTCTGGAGGTGCAATTTAGATCCTTTTTTATTTTGAATGCTTGTGCTGGGTTTTTGAATGTGTATGTGTTACCTTCTATTATTATGTCACATACTCCACATCGCGGTTTGTTGCATATTTTAACCCCTTTTGTAGTATGTGGGACGAGTTTTGAAGAAGTTAGGATGTGTTTTAAGGAAGTTAGGATGTGTTTTAAATATATATATATATATATATATATATATATATATATATATATATATATAATATTCCATTAAGCACCTACCTGCCCGCCCAATCTTAACCCTTACCCTTTTCTCTTTACCCTCTTTACTTCACCCCACCCTCTTCTTTCCCTCATCTAAAAGGCTTCCCTCTCCCACTATCAACAAGAAAGCTCGCCAACACTTTACCGGGATTCTCACCAGAAGCTAGTCGTTCAACCCATCGTTCTGAATATCATCTCCCGGATTATTCTGCTATCCATACCATTGATTTCGAGGTCTATTGCATACATAATTTCAATGCTCAAATTCTATCACTCACGGGATATATACAATGGAATGGTATATCCATTTAACATCTGATACACTGTGCCAACACCTAAAACGATTTTGGAGTGCATCTACCAAAACACACTCAATGCACCAACAAATACAGCTACCTCGTATACCTTTCGGAAAATCAATAAGGAGCAACCATGCTCTTTTGTTATATGGGATTACTGCCTTCTCCTCTGGACCAATACTACACCTACCTGGATTTATAACTTTATCGAAAATCCATGGATTAAGGAAATCAACATAACCCCTTCTATATATTTCTTTTGTCAAACGATAATATATATATATATATATATAAACTAACATATTAAAAAAAAAAAACTTAACCTAGATTTAAAACAGGTCAAGACACTAGATATCTACGCTAAATAACAAACACAAAGGAACAGGTCAACCAGAGGTCAAATGGACATTTGTCCTGTAAGTGCCTTCTCATTGACTGATTAGGAAGGGTACGGTGGATACTAGAAAGCTGCTTGGCTAACAAAAAAACTCAATGGTGCGTATATAAAAAACGCGAGACAACCACAAAATTCCCGCATAAGCCTGAAGAATCCTAGAGTGGAGGAAACGCGAAATATTCAGTGTAGCTTAATCGCCATATATATTTTATAACTCACTAATAACTAGCTCTGCCTACGTATTGAGCATTGTTGAAGTAAATACTAAAAGTTTACGCATAAATTTATACTTTCGTATATTAATTTATGTGAGTAAATGAAGTATATATATATATATATATATATATATATATATATATATATATATGCTTCATTTACTCACATAAATTAATATACGAAAGTATAAATTTATGCATAAACTTTTTATATATATATATATATATACACACTAGCTGTACCGATCCGTCATTGCTCGCGATTTATGACCTTTATATTTATGTTCTATAATCATGATGCAATTCATAATTTTCATTATCTAAGTTAAAAATGCAATAGGTTTGTTAATCATAGCTAGAAGAACCCCGTCTATTTCAAGCATACTAAAAAGCCGCTAAGTCTGTGTGTGTTCCTCCCAAATAGCAAAGCAGTACACGCGCTTTTAGATATTATTATTATTTATCTTATATGTCACAATTCATTTAATTTCACCTACACTGATGATTTTGGTGGGTTGTTAGGGAATTACAGATATCCCTCCCTCATACACTATCTCCAATGATCTTCCCATTCATGATATATCTAGGGCAAGCAAATTATTTAGTTAATTGAAACAAACGCTGAGGGACGTGCAATTTATATTTTTGTGTAAGTAGATGCTTACATACACGATTTGATATCCACACTTTTTCCGCTAAATGATCTTTGTTCGACTTTTCAGGTTTCATAACGATATATCGTTGTTTTATTTTTCTTTCTGTTCCCGCCACAGGTTCCAAATTCAAAATGGCGTCTGATTCATGCGCCATTCTTTTTATGAATCGAGCGCTGTAAAATCTCGTTTGGAGAATTGCTGGCGGGAGATGAGGGGGTAGAGGGGATGTACGGAAACGCTGGGAGCTAACAAACAAGTCAGGTTTCGGTTTGATGTGTTTGATGAAGTTCGCAGATCTTTGTAACATGGAAAACCGACATTAGCCAGCCGTTCGTTCTCGAAGTATCAAATGATGAGAATCGCATATCCGAATCTACCAATGAGGGAGAACTGGTGATGAGATCGACAGACTTTGTTAGAAACAAAGGTTCAGAAAGGAAGCAAAGAGCGGGCAGGAGAAAGATTAGGTTCAGAATTAATAATAGGTTGGTTGGTTGCTTTTGTTTTACGGCATATCAACCCTATTCAGGTTATTTAATTCCGAAGCCAGTGATTTTGAAGAATTTTTTTTAATTATATATATTTGTTTTTTGTTTTTTTTCAAGTCGGTTTCTATTTAACCCATAGTTGGGACCCTAACAGGTATTACAACTCTGGTTCAGAGTAGACCTGAGAGCAATGCCAATTAAAGGGTGGCTCTAGACTCCCCAAAGCCCGCAAGCTGGAGCCTCACCATCGGATATAGTTTAAGATCATATACAGGACTTAATTAATAATAGACATTTTCAAATAGATATATAGCTGGGTAGGTAATAGATAGACAGACAGATATACAAATAGATAGGCCAAAAGAGTGGATAAATAGGAACGAATACATGAATGTACTGATAAGCACAGAATTATATATATATATATATATATATATATATATATATATATATATATATATATATATATATATATTCCTACTTGTGAGACATCGGCTTTGGGTTATTAGCTGGTTGGATGACTGCGTCCCTTGCGAGACGAAGTAGGTCTATTTCACAGTCGGATTTCGGCGCGGTTTGCTTGATCTCTGTTAGTTAATAAAATTTCTTGTGTGCAGGCGTTTGGTCAGTTGGCAGAGTGCTTGCCTCGCATGCAAGAGTCTCGGGTTTACAAACCCGGGTTCGGATATGTCTAACTGATGAGCAAAAATTAGGGCGAAACTCGAGTCTTAAACTTCCGGTTTGTTGGCTTTCATGGCTCTTGTAGATTGCGACATTGTTTGGCTGTGGAAATAATTATATAAATTTATATATATACAATTATTTCCATATTAAAACAACGTCGCAGTTTACAAGAGCTATGAAAGCGAAAAAAGAAAACACCAAAAAAAAAAACAACAAAAAAAAAAAAAACAACAACTGGCGCGTTGCTTGACTGTGAAAATAATTATATCATCTCTGACATTCTGGAAAATTCTAATATTAATTTGTCTTCGAGGTTGGCGTTTTGGATGACATTTAGCGAGTGTAAGATCTTACCAGTGAAACATTGGCTTGGGTATTCAGTGGTTGAATGATTACATCTCTTGTTTGGTGGATTTCGTTGCAGTTTGCTTGATCTGTTTTTAGTGAAGATGTGTTCAACCGATGAGCCCAAATGAGGGCGAAACTCGAGTCTTGGACTTCTGGTTTGTTGGCTTTCATGGCTTTTGTGAGCTAAGGCGTTGCATTTCTTTGAAAATAATTATATAATTTATTACATTTTACAAATTTTTATACTTATAGGCACTAGTGTTTCGATTGAAGGAGTCTAACCAATTTGCAAAACACCTTTGACCTTGCAGCCTGTTATTCAACCTCTACGCGCCATCAATTAAAGACCAAACATTTCAGTTCTCTATTATATTAATAGTGTAAGCTTAATCAGATAGTGTTCAATGGCAGTAACCAGAACATCACATTAAGTATAGATTTACGGCGTATTAAAAAGAATCCCAAAATATATATAATCGCATCATTTATAATTTTATATTAGACCGATTTTTATTCCATGTTCTAAAGATACTAGATTTTCGAGTTTGATCCGAATGGAAAAATCGTTCTAAATTTGTTTTTAGAATGTTGGTTTTTGAAAAGAAAGCCTTCCCCCAATGACACAACTTTGATTCATGAAGTCACATGGTAGTTGGAGGACCAACCTGTGATGTTCTACCAAAAACGATCTCCAGAATTGCATTAAACGATGGGAGACGTGCGTAACTGGGTGGTTCCTATGTAGAGAAACACTATTACCTGTTTCAAGTTTCGTTGCCCTACTGACATGAATAGTGAAATTTACTCTATGTATGTCTGTTTGTGTGTGTGTGGATGGAGGGGTTCGTTCCCTATAGATTCGATAACGGTTTGACCGATTATTATGAAATTACACACGAATGTACTTTATGTGCCTGGCAGCGTTCTTAGATAGGTTTTGTATCGAAATGTCTTCGCTAAGTATCGATAATCGATAATCGATAATCGAAAAAAAATCTGATGAAAGAAGAAATATGCAAATTTGACCAAAGTTAACATCTCACACAACCTAACATCACAAGCCCATTTTAGAAGTTTTATTACCACACAAGCCGAACGGACCACCGTATAAAATTAACAGTAGGTTCTTTGATATGGCAGAGGCGCGTTCGAAATAAATGTTTCTGTTTAAAGCACAAATGTACCATGATACTTGGCCTCTTGTATTTTAAACTTAAATTCAAGCCATTATATATAAAATATAATTAAAAAATCAACAGTAGGTCCTCTACAGTGCAACGAAGACTACAATGTATTGTGGATTAAGTCACTGCGGGGAGACATGTGAAGTTTCCTCCCAGTACATCGCGGTGGATCCCCAACTAGAGCAGGCTATCAATCTAGTTGACTGAAAAATATGGGAGTGTGAAACATTTGTTAACCATCATTCAATCCCTGGCAACGTCGGGTCTTTCTGCTAGTATTCATATAAAAATTCAAGACTCCTACTGTAAAATATTGTTGAGTAGTGTGTTCGTCATACGACTTGACATCCCATAGAACTTAATTCTGTTCTTTCCTTTGCTAATTCATGTTGACCTACGGGTTGAATACTTGACTAGTTAAACGTGACTTTCTAACTGCATTCGAATCATTTGATAGTAATTTGCAGATCTTAAACTGAAGATTGCATAAGCATGAAGTGCATGTCTGTAAGCAAAAATTTAAAAAAAAATTCTTCACTCTTCCTCCCTTTCAAACGAAGACAAGGCCAATTTAAGAAAATTGTAAAAAGCTGTCATTTTACGTATAATGTAAGATTCCGTCTTCCGCTGTAAAATACTGCTGATTAGCTTACTGTGTTTGTACCTGGACTCGACATCACATAGAACTTAATTCTTTTTTTTTCTGGTGTTAATTTATGTAGGCCTGCAGCAATTAACATCTACTAAAATATGAAACACATGTGTCTGCAGATAAATTAAAAAATATTCATTTATTCATCTAAAATATTATACATATACATGTTCATATAAAATATCATGTATATATATGTATGTATATGTGTGTGTGCGTGTTTGTGTGTGTGTGCGTATGTGTGCTTTTATTTTTCAACCTCGGGGATTTTTACGTACTTAAATAATCACAAATTGTTTCGATAGGCAGGACAATTCAAAATCCTGTCAATTTCATCAGACAATTCAAGCTAAAAGACCTATATATATATATATATATATATATATATATATATATATATATATATATATATATATATATATATATATATATGTTTTGCCAACATGAATAGGTTTGCCTAATTAATCTGGAGCAAAATAATAATAATAAAAAAAAACTGAATCCAATATCCGGAACTTGGAGCCATGATTCAATATATTTTTTTTGTTTTTGATTTTTTAACTCTCAAAACAGTGTTTCGTGGTAAATAACTAATGATCCCTAAAACCTTTAAACTACTAGAATTTCAACCCGGCGTTGTCCGGGTGTTGAGCAAAAAAAAAAAAAAAAAGAAAAAAAAAGCGGTCAATTTTTTTTAAATTTTGACCCCTATTATGACCCTTAAACATTTATTGTTTTGGGCGCAATTAAAGTTATTAATTTAGATCCATGTCCAATAAACCTATATCTAAAATTTCAAGTGTTTAGACCCCAAAATTGTCGGAGGAGTTTGGTAGAGTTCTCAAAGGTCAAATCGTTGAACTTTGACTCTTTAACAGCCAAATTTCTGTCCGAAAGCCAATCACAAAGTTTTTCCAAATCTCAGTACTCTGTATATCAAATTTCGAGTCTGTAGATTTAAAAAAGAGTTTTTGCGTAGGGAAATGTACACAGACACACGCACAGACACACAGATACACACAAACACGTTCCCTTTTATAGATATACTAGCATTTCATCCCGGCGTTGCCCGGGTGTTTGGAGGTGTATGCTGAGCAAAAAAAAAAAGCGGTAAATTTGTTTAACTTTGACCCCTATTATGACCCCTTAACATTTATTGTTTTGGGCTCAAATCAAGTTATTAAGTTAGATCCATTAATAAAATTTCAAGTGGTTAGACCCAAAATTGTCAGAGGAGTTTGGTAGAGTTTTCAAAGGTCAAATCGTTGAACTTTGACCCCTAAAGAGCGAAATTTCTGATAGAACACCGATCACCTCGATTTTCCCAAATTTCAGTCCCCTGTATATCAAATTTCGAGCCTGTAGACTGAAAACTGACAGAGTTATTGCGTAGGAAAATGTACACAGACACACACCCAGACACACAGACACGTTCACTTTTATCGATATATAGACTAGCATTTCGGCCCGGCGTTGCCCGCGTGTTTGGAGGTGTATGCTTAGCACACAAAAAAAAAGGTCAATTTTTTTAAATTTTGACCCCTATTTTGACCCCGTAAAATTGTTAATGTTTTGGGCTCAAATCAAGTTATTAAGTTAGATCCATGTCCAAGGAACCTATATCTAAAAGTTCAAGTCTTTAGACCCAAAATTGTCGGAGGAGTTTGGTAGAGTTCTCAAAGGTCAAGTCGTTGAACTTTCACCCCTTAACAGCCAAATTTCTAACCGAAAACCGATCACATACATTTTCCCAAATCTCAGTATCCTGTATATCAAATTTCGAGTCTGTAGACTGAAAATTGACAGAGTTATTGCGTAGGAAAATGTACACAAACACACACACAGACACATACACACACAGACATGTTCACTTTTATATATATATATATATATATATATATATATATATATATATATATATATATATATATATATATAGTTAGATAGATTTGTTTAACAAAAATATATACGTATACATAAATATATATGGAAACAATTTTGTATTTACTATAAACTTTTTTCGCTAATATTATGCAAGTATAAATCATGTATAATATCTGCATGAATATAATTTGCACGTAATTATAAAGTAAGATGATCATTTCATAAGAAACCGAAAAAACTAATAGGGAATTAATTAAAATGAATGTTTAAAAGAATATGCAAATTAGCTAGATCTTTTGCAGATGAATTTAATTCCATGACCTATATATAACCCATATATAAGAAAATTGTATTTTCTTTTTAAATAGATAGAAAAGAGGGGGTTTAATATGAATATCAATACACACAAAGGAAAAACGAATTTATAGGAGTATAGATAGATAGATTGTGAGTTCTAGGAAAAAAAGTTGATTCAGTGATTCCAGAAGATTACTGACAAAATAATTTTACAACGAAGAACTAAAAATTTAATTAGAAATATTTTTTATATTTTTCAAGGTTAAAAAAAGATTCAAGACTATATATGCATCCCTCTCTCCCTCTCTCTCTCTATCTCTCTCTCTCTATCTCTCTATCTATCTATCTCTACTATTATATAAAAGTCACTTTGTGTATATGTATGTGTGTATGCGTGTTTGTGTGTGTGTGTGAGTTCCTTCCCCGTAGTTTAAAAAACGGCTAAACGTACCTTTTGAAAATTTCACAACAAGCTAATTTATATGTCTGGCAGGGTTCTTCGATATGTTTTGTACAAAAATTCATTCAATAAATATCTAAAATAGAAAAATATCTTAAAAATAGCTTTTTTTCTCTTATTGACAAAAAAAGAATAATTTTTACAGGAAAATATTTTACGTTACAACGACCACAGAAGATAATAAAACTTCAGCCAACAATTTCTTCATACAAAAACCAAAAGACAACAGATTTATTATAATCTGGTTATATAACCTAGTTGGAGAGCGTTCGAGTACAAATCAAATGATCTCCTGTTCAAGCACATGTATACCTCACCATTTTATTTTAATTTTTTCTCATTAATGAGTTCAATTTATAATAAAAAAGAGGTACCATTTAAAATCGCCGCAAATCATTTCTTCGTTTGCCTATTTTAAAACCAATCATTAATCAGAAGTAACTTTTTTCCGCAAATATCAGCTGACGTGATATCATAAACAAACACATTTGATAAACGACATAATCATTGTAATTTTTAAATAAAAAAATTGTGAATTTGTCTACGGCAAATTTTTCCTCGTAATATATAATAATCAATAGAGAAGTAATCATAAAATTATGCAGGCGCAATCTGCATAAATTAACATTCTACGTTTAAGCGTTTTGTACGACCGGGCAACGCCTGGCTGTCAGCTAGGATATATGTATATATATATATATATATATATATATATATATATATATATATATATATACATAAATTATATATATATATATATAAATTATATATATATATACGTACATAAATTATATATATATATATACATAAATTATATATATATACATAAATTATATATATATATCTATATATATACATAAATTATATATATATACATAAATTATATATATATATACATAAATTATATATATACGTACATAAATTATATATATATACATAAATTATATATATATATATATAATTTATCAAAATTTAAGTATTTAAATTTTATGATTTGAGAAGGTTTATTTTCAAATATAGAAATTTTTATTGTTTGAAAACACAGAATACAATTTAATAAACCTATTTCCTTAACCTATGAGTTTTCGATGCTTATTCATCTCATCAGATGAAAAATATTAGCAAATATTTTTTATTGGTTTGCACCTTATATGCAATAAACATAGAGAATTAAAACTATTAAAGGACTTTTTAAAAAGCATTTAAGATACATACGAGTGATTTGCATACCAGTAGATTATTTCATTTCATTATTCTAAAGTGTATATATATATATATATATATATATATATATATATATATATATATATATATATATATATATATACTCTTATAAATTCGGTTTTCTTTTGCGTGTATTGATATTCATATTAAAAACCATATTTTCTATTTATTTAAAAAGAAAATACAATTTTCTTATATATGGCTTGTGGGATTGCATTCACTAGCAAAAGATCTAGCTAATTTGCATATTATTTTAAACATTCATTTTAATTAATTCCATATTAGTTTTTTCGGTTTCTTATGGGATGATCATCTTTGATTAACTATTACGTGTAATTATATTCATGCAGATATTCTACATGATTTATACTTGCATAATATTTGCGTAAAAAGTTTACAGGAACACAAAATTCTTTACATATATATTTATGCATGCGTATGCATTTTTGTTTAATGTATCTATCTATCTATCTATCTATCTATCTATCTATCTATCTATCTATCTATCTATCTAAATATATAAAAAAGTGAATGTGTCTGTCTGTGTGTCTGTGTACATTTTCCTATGCAATAACTATGTCAATATTCAGTCTACAGATATATAAATGCATTTATATATGTATATTTATATATGTATTGCATGTCTGCTAAAACTTTCGACGGAGGCGACAGATTTTTACAAGATCAGTATCATTTTAAAGTTCGACCTTTTAGGCGACAATTATCGAAAAATTGGCTAAAACCATTAATATCTTCACCTTCAACTAGGCACTTTTCTACAGAGAGGCGGGTCGCTTTTTTCGCCAATATTTTCGAAATTCATCCTCTCCTTTCGATTGTCCAGCCTTAATTTAAACCTACGTCACTTCCAGTTTGGCGGTGGTCGTAACAGCAAAGGTTTTTCTCCGTTATTTTCCTACTTTGCGGTACGGGTTCGAGCCTGCCTTCCTACTACCACTTTTTTTTGCTCAACATAAACATCCAAACATCCGGGCAACGTCGGGCTGAAATACAAATATATCTATAAAAATGACAATTTTTTTTGTGTGTGTGTCTGCCAGTGTGTGTACATTTTTCTATTAAATAACTCTGTCAATTTTCTGTCTACGGGTTCGAAATTTAGCATAATGCGTATTGAGATTTGGGAAAATCTTTTTAACTGGGTTTCGGCCAGAAAGTTTGCTTTTAAGAGGTCAAAGTTCAACAATTTGACCGTTGAGAACTCTACCAAACTCCTTCGCCAATATTCGGAATAAACACTTGACATTTTAGATATAGGTTATATGGACATGAATCTAACTTTATAATTTGATTAGAGCGCAAAACAATAAATGCTAAGGGGTTATAATTGGGGTCAAAGTTAAAAAAAATGACCTCTGCGGTCTCTACCAAATAACTTAGCCATTTTCTCATCTAAACATTTGAAATTTTACATAACACCAGTCGATAGATTCGAACCCGGCGATAGAAGACATCTTTGGCTTCATTAGCCAATTCCGTATCCATTCGGCTACCGTTAGCCGCGTTAAATGCTGTTTCATTTTAAACATTTATCTTTTAAATGTTTTTACGTCAGTCAGATGGATCTAATCATTATACCATGATCTGCGCATAAGAGCTAAATTGACCGACTTAATTCAACTGAAAGTGTGTGTGTGTGTGTGAGTTTGACATTTTTAGTTTAGATTAGACAGCTTATATTATTTCTAATTAAATCAGTTGTTTGAAAGGGTTTTTTAAATAACTATTTAATAATAGCAAAATCGAATGATTTGTCTGTAGATTTCAGAACTTTGCAATATATACTATTGTATAATCTTGTTCCGTGTAAACCCGAACAAGTTATATAAACAACTATTTCCATATCATACACAGTTGCTGAAACACGGACAAACAAAATGCTGGCCTTCGTCTAGGATATTTT
>NC_136483.1:183093829-183146329 GCF_053919585.1 Euprymna scolopes
AAAAGAAAAAGGTATATAAAAAGAAAAAGATATATAAAAAGAAAAAGATATATAAAAAGAAAAAGGTATATAAAAAGAAAAAGATATATAAAAAGAAAAAGGTATATAAAAAGAAAAAGATATATAAAAAGAAAAAGGTAAACAAAGGAAGAGAATATTGAAGAACATTAGAGAAAGGAAAACGAGAATAAAGAAAAGGAAAAGAAAAAAACATAAATAAAGTGAGACAACGAAAAGAGTCGCTTTAGAAGATCAACCGTAATTTCAAAAAAATATAAAAATAGATGGACAGGTGTTATAAGTATATAGAGAGAACATTGGCGGGAAAGAAAATAAAAACGAAAGTGAAATAGAAGAAGGATAAAATAGGAGGGAAAAGATTTAAACGAATCATATATATATATATATATATATATATATATATATATATATATATATATATATATATATATATATAGAGAGAGAGAGAGAGAGAGAGAGAGAGAGAGGGAGAGAATACAAATAAAACATGAGAAAGAACAAACTAAAGAAAAGGAAAAAGTAAAGAGAAATTAAGGATGAAAAAAGAAAAAAACGGGTTGAAAAAAAATATTAGTCCAAAGTAAAAAAAATAAGATAAAAACGAATAAACAAGAAAGAAATTCCGGGTAGAAAAAGAAAGACAGAGAGATAGCGACATAGGAAAAGGAAAAGAGTCAAACCGAACAGTTAGGAATATATATATATAGTCATCCACATACAGTCCTGTTTTGCTAAGCAGTGAAACAGTACTGTATATGGATGACTCTCTCTCTGTGTGTCTCTCTCTTTCTGTGTGTGTGTGTATATATATGTGTATGTATATATATATGTATATATATGTATATATATATATATATATATATATATATATATATATATATATATATATATATTCCTAACTGTTCGGTTTGACTAATTATCACTATAATAATTTTTAAATACCTACAGACACTAGTGTTTCATCCTTTTGGGAATCATCAGTGCAGTGAGTCACGATTACAGCCGGTGGGGAGATTCGAACTCGGTTACGAAGCCATCTCTGATTCCATTATCAAGGAACAAACCAGCCGGCCAACGTAAACCGCGATAATTACATTTGAATTTTTAACATTTATTATTAAATGTTTAGACGTTCGTCCAGAGTGATTATAATATGCACATGCGAGCTTAAGTGACTGAATTTCATTTCAACTTCTAAAACGCTCAACAATAAGAATCGAGTTTTTAAAGAGGCTGACATAATTATTACTATAATATTTTTTTTTTAATACCTACATATCCTAGTGTTTCATTTATCCGGGAATCATCAGTCCAGGGAGTCGCGTTTACAGCCGGCCGCACACAGTTTCCCGATTCCAATATCGATTCCGATGTCCCAAAAGTTCCAATTTTTTCCGATTCCCGATTCCGATTCCAGTTAATCGTCCCAACACTCGTAATTTGTTTAGATTATCTATTGTTGTTCGACCCAAACAAAATATTAATTTAATTATTCCTGAACAAACTACGTTTGAATAATTCTTTAGGTATTTTATAAATACCACTGAATAAAAATCTACAAGGATACGTGGTGTAGTGGATAATGAACCTGGGTAATGCTAGTATTAAAGTTACACTCTTTTGGAGGTTGAAGGTGCAATCTTTAATGCGGGTGAATGAAAAAATTATATCGTGAATTACTTGGAACTCCTATCCAGTCGTGCAAGCATGCTACCATCAGCCTTGTTCAAAATTCAGTGCGAATTCCCGAGTTCGACAGAAGGAATTCAGCGTACATCAGAAAGAAGGCCAGATGTTACATCAACGGAAACGTTCTGCAAATCACACTCAACATTGAGAACAGTAGTTTGAAGACTCCATATAATAGAAAAGATCTACAATGGCAAAGTGTAGCAAAGTAAAATGACATTTTTTCTTGTCACTCTTGTACCAAGCGATTGTTTTAGTATGCACCCGTTTATTTCGTTCTAAATTATTTCATTATAAACTCCGGGGAAACTTCCTTTTATTAAATCTTCATTTTTCATATTCAGCGAAGTCAGTTAACCTCGGCGGTTGGCTTTTTTAATTGAAATCACTCTTATGATTCTTCATTGAAAATGAAATCGCTAATTTGTAATTAACAAGCTGGCCTGCATCCCAGCGTTGCCCGATTGTAAGATTTTCAATTCATGCAAATTTCGTATTTATTATTATGAGGTCAATTCTCTATTAAATATCATACAGTAATAATTTCTGAAGGTAAAAAAAGTGACTTGTATGCCATAAGCTAGAATCGAAACCACAACATTTATCTATACAGCGGTATGCATTCGCATATAACCTAAAAACAGAAATCTATCAAAGCTGTAAGAACTAACGCAGTTTAACGTATAAATGTATATTTGCGCATGCATAGGCGGCACTTTTAGTCGACTTACGCTTGCCAAGTTCAAATCTTTCAATTTCGACGCCTTAATAGCCATTTTACAGACTATAAACGAAATCAAATTTGCTCTACAGATTCAAATCCCTTATATATCAAGTTTCAAGTCTGCAGACCAAAAATTGAGAGAGTAGTTTGGTAGACACTGTTCCACGCACACAGACGTACACATACACAGGCAAGGTCACTAGTTTTTTATGTAATATATTTACATAATCTCTTACGGTCATTTGTTTTTGTAATAGAATATCATCTTATATTTTTGCAAATCTCAGTTGTTTATATGAAACCTGAACACGTAATTTGTTTCAACATTCCATTTTAATTTACTGCATTAATTATATTTATGTAGTTGTTTATGCCAGTGTCAAGTTGATTTATAAAAAAAAGCAAACCCTGGATCCAGTATGAGCAATAAAATGATTTAAGAATATTTGCTTATAAAAGAGGTCGTAGAATGTTAACTTCTATAATTGGCATAACTCATTCTCTATCGAAATGAAAATAAACCTTTAAAGTCACTTTGTGTGTGTGTGTGTGTGTGTGTGTGCGTGTGTGACTTCCTTATAGGTTCCGAAACGGCTGAGCTTTTTTCTTTTTTTTTCAAATCTCATACAAAAGTAATTTATATGACTGGCAGTGTTCTTAGATATGTTTGGTACAGGAATTCATCTGATAAGTATCGAAAATCGAAAAAATCCGACTTTAAAAAAAGTCTTTCTTCTCTCATAGATAAAAAGAATATTTTTTACAGGGAATATTTTACGTTACACGGGCCAAGGGGAATAAAAATTTAATTTAAATTTAATGTTTAGGATCGTCAAACCAAAATATTAGCTGACGTGATATTGTAAACAAACACAGACGGAATTTGATAAACCTTTTTTTTTTTTTTTGTAAATTAACACACCGGGTAAATTATTCCCCATAATATATAATTTTCAACAGAGCATTGATTCTATAATAATACATGCGCAATCTGCATAAATTAAAATACCATGTTTAAGCGTATTAAACGACCGGGCAACGCCGGGTGGCCAGTTATTAATATATATCTGGAGAAAAAGAGTATAAAATATGCTTAAAATAAGTAAGCAATACAGAAGCATTTATGCTTTATTCCAAAAGAATTTGCCATTTCGAAAACAAGTGAAGCATGCATAGTCCCCCGTGAGTGCACAGTGAACGAGGCATAAAAAATGACTAAGTTCAGCATTTGCACCCCCCCATGTAGCCCCCAAAATCGTCAAATCCTGGTGAAAATAAACAAACAGTGCAGTTTTAGGCCTTAACGTATGTAAATTTCAGTTCTGCACAATGCACAAAAAAAATGACGAAGTCCATCATTGCCCCCCCCATTAACCTCAAAAGTCTCAAGGTCTTAACATATTTTAATTTGAGTTCAGCACCATGCAAAACTGCTAAATAGACATACACAGAAAATTTCAGACAAATATGGTAAAATAGTCCCAAAAGTGGAGTGTTTTTATTAGCCCTAAAAGAGCCCCTGGGGCACACCAAAGAGTTATCGCAAAGTATAAACAAACAAAATTATATAGAAATCAGTTAGTTACAACTTTTCAGAAAGTTTTATAAAAATCCAAGGCATCAATTTTTTTCAATAAGCATAGAAGTGTCAATTTTAGCAATTTTAACGCGGAAGACACCCCTAGGGAGGCAACGGAGTTTTCCCGGAAAATCCGTTCTGTTACTTTTTTTACTCATATCATGTTTAATGTTTGTGCAAAATGACAAAAAATTCCAATGCGTAGTTATTGAGAAAAGTGCGGATAGACGAACGGACGAACAGACGAACGGACGAATGGATGATCGTGAATTTATAGGTCCACTCTCCTTTTGTCGGGGGACCAATAAACACTTTACATCTACGTTATAATCAAATACAGTATTTTTGAATAAATCACTTACCAATGATGGCTATTTGTTTTTTTTGCAAATACAACGCATTTGCACTTATTTCTGTCTATTCTCATCAGCAGATAAATTTAATTTGTTTACGCTCATACATTTATATTCAATTCTTAAGTAGTAGGTAAACAGATACTTTCTCATAAAATTACTAGCATGCCGCCCGGCGTGACCCGGTCGTAAAATACGCATAAATATTATATTTCAATTCATACAGAAACTGAGATATTTGCATGCGAGTTATATGGGGTTTCTAAACAGTTCACTTCTTGTAAGTATATAAATTTTTTTTACCTAGGCTCAGATCGAAACCAAAACCTAAAGACAATGATTCAAGTACGATAACCATTAGGTCAGCTTGACACGTTTTTGAAAAGCGCGTTTTCACACCAACTTATTCTTAACATAAGGAATCTGTCATGTGAACCATTCACGCATGCGCATTTCGTGAAACAGTTAACAAATAGATAAAAATCCGATGACTTCCATGTATCAATTTTTAAACTTTGACCCCTAAGCAGACATTTTTTTGATGAAAACCGATTAAAAGTTGTCCACGTGTCTGATTACCGTATATGCCAAAATTCAGGTCTGTAGATAAAATATTCTTTGAGTATATAGGTTGAGAATTGTCCTCACACACACACACACACACACACACACACACACACACACACACACACACTCACTTTTAAAGATATATGGGTGCCCGGTGTTGCCCGGGTGTTTAGAGGTGTATGCTGAAAAAAAAAACAAAAAAAAAAGTCAATTTTTTTAACTTTGACCCTTATAATAACCCCTTAAAATTTATTGTTTTAGGCTCAAATTCAGTTATTTAGTTAGATCCATGTCCAAGGAAACTATATCTAAAATTTCAAGTGTTTAGTCCCCAAACTGTCGGAGGAGTTTGGTAGAGTTCTCAAAGGTCAAATCGATGAACTTTCACCCCTTAACAGCTAAATTTCTGGCTGAAACCAATCCCAAAGATTTTTCCAAATCTCAGTACCCTGTATATCAAATTTCGAGTCTGTAGACCAAAAATTAACAGAGTTATTGCGAAGGAAAATGTACACAGACAGACACACACAGACACACAGACACGTTCACTTTTATAGATATATAGATAATCATGTTTTATTCAGTAGCTATTCTTGAGTGAAATTTATTGTCTTCAATTTATAGTTACTTCGTTCCGAGTTTTGTTCCTGAAAATCTCTAAAATTTGAAACTTAACTTTAAAGATTTTGGAGAAGAAATTAAAATTCAGGGATTCATGCTTAACTTGTATCGTATTACTATGGATCAAATTTAACGCAAATCTGAAATATTTGAATTTTCAAATCTGAAGTATTTCCCGCATTTCATATCATACGTTTAAAATACTAAAAAAAAAAAAAAAAAAAAAAAAAATCTGAAGTTTGGTATCTTCGTACTCATGGTTAAAACGTCGACAGCTAAGATATCTGAATATTCAATATATTATTGTATAACACACACACGCACACACACACACACACACACACATATATATATATATAAATATATACACATATATATATACATATACACACACATATATATATACATATATATACATATATGATAATATATATTTTAATATATTACAGAGTGGTAGTCTTCAAGTTTAATGTAAACAAGTTCTTGTATAGCCGTCCCAATAAATAATCCAAATTCTACCCCATCTACATCATAACGATTACTAAATTAACGTCTTACATTCATTAACCCTTATCCTCGAGTGGCCCTCGACCTAAGTGATGACTCCCTTCTAAAAAAAATCAGAAACTAGCTTTCAGACCCTTTACAAAACTTAATTTATCACGCACTAGCTCACAGCCCGGCGTTACCCGATCGTACAATACGCTTAAAATTGATATTTTATTTTATGCAGATTACGTATGTATTATTATAGAATCAATCCTCCTCGAGGAATATTTTACTCGGTTGATTAATTCGAACAAATTTTTTTAAAAAGTAATAATGATAATATCGTACATAAAATTCCGGTCGTGTTTGTTTACAATATCACGTAAATTAACATTTGGGCTTGACGATGGATGCCCTGGAAAGGTCACTTCTGATTAATGTTCAGTTATAAAATATGCAAACGAAGAAATAATTTGCGGTGATTTTAAATGGTATCTCTTCTTTTATCGAAAATTGAACCCCCCCAAAAAAATTAAAATAAAATGGTGAAGTACACGCGGCCTTGAACAGAGGATCATTCGATCTGTAATTGAATGCTTTACAACTAAGCTACATCTCCAGATTATAATAAATCGTTTTTTAAGAAGAAATGATTTGTTAAGATTTTATTATTTCCCTTGGCCGGTGTAACGTAAAATATTCCCATGTAAAAAATATTTTTTATCTACATGAAAGACAGACTATTTTGAAAATCGGTTTCTTCGATTTTTGATGAATTTCTGTAAAAAGTATATCTGAGAACACATCCAGACATATGAATAAGACTTTTGTGAAATTTGCAAAAAGATAGGCGCAGCCGTTTCGAAAGATATAAGGAAGCAATTCACACACACACACACACACACACACACACACACACACACACACACACACACACACACACACAAAGTAACTTTTATATAATAGTAGAGATAGAGAATACCCACCCTTACGCCTAACCGCTGTGTTTCAACATTCATAATGATCAGTTAATTCACTTTAACATTTACCTCCCCCTCCGACTCCTAATGTTTTATATGCTCATTTATGCGGTTGTTATTTATAGGAGTATTTGCGCGGGAAAAAAGTTCAAGCCTCTTTTCATTGTTTCGTAATAGCGCTTTTCCCCTTTTTATGCTTGTACGTCCATATGCAAGTGCTATTTTTAAAGAATATATACATACATATACAAAAAACGCATTATTGTATGCATTTCTTAAGCAGATACAGTCATTTCCCGATTCGTTTTGCCCTCTCTCTCTCTCTCTCTCTCTCTCTCTCTCTCTCTCTCTCTCTCTCTCTCTCTATATATATATATATATATATATATGACAAGGAAAGGGACTCTGTTAGATACACACATGTGGCTAACAGCTCCCCTTGTCTTACTCAAGCCAGCAGATGAGGTTAGCGCCATCTGGCAGTGATTTCGCGCAACATGGGGCACGTGGTAAGGTGAGAATCTACGCTGTTCGGGGTTAGTCGCTTTATTAGAAACATAACGTCAAGTTCGAGGAGGAACAGGAGGAGGAGGGTAATAAAATAATGGTGGTCCATAAAGAGAAGAAAAGAAAACCCAACACCTGTTAGCAGAATCCGACGAGCAATCATTACGTTAGACGGTTCCTATTATTATTATTATTATTATTATTATTATTATTATTATTATTATTATTATTATTATTATTATTATTATTATTATTATTATATAATATTCTATGTGTAGCTTCCTTACGGGGTGGAACGATAAAATTGTCGCCCTTGAAAACACGACATTATTCCATTTCCGTTTGATGAAAACCGGTTTTCTTTTTTTGTTGTTAAAAACCATCTACTAGTTGGCCAGTTGTGTACAAATCCCATATGAGCTTTTTACCATGTCTGAAAGTGACACAATATTCAACGAGTGAGATCGGAGATGCGCCGTTGTACAACACATGCTCTTTACCGATCCAAGTTATGACAACAGGACCATTGCCAGCACCCTCAAAATGCATCGATGGATTGCCACGAATTACAGGGACGTGCCCAGGGTGACGAAAACAAAATTTCTGGCCATAGTTATGGTCTTTGGTGTGGTTTCAAGTAGGAGTCACATCATGCCGCCTCAAATCTTCGAAGTCGGCTTGAAAACCAACACCGAAGTATACCTGGATGTGCTGGAGAGTGTGGCGATCCCATGTTGCAATCAGGTGACCGCTGGCAAACCCTGGATGTAGCAGCAGGACTCGGCGCTGGCCTACAAGTCCAAAGAGACCCAGGCTTGGCTTCAAAATGAATGCTAGGGCTTTGTACTCTTCTCTTACTGGCCTTCTCTTCGCCCAACCTGAACCCACTGCACTACTTAATTTCGTCGAGAACATCATCGGCATGAGTTCCAACAGCACTAAAGCTAGCCTGATCGCCGCCATCCGCCAAGTATTCAAGTCCCCGCCGGCACTAGTGGAAAAAAACTCCCACTTCCTGACCCGTATCGAAGCGGTGATTGAGGCTGAAGGCGACATAATCAAGTTACCTGAATTGATTTTCTCCAAAGTTTTAACATAAAAATGAAGTGTTATTGTTTTTTTAGAGTGACAACTTTATCGTTACACTCTGTACTTACTTCGCAAGTTACGTCATTAAAAAGGTCAATACCCTTTTTAGAAGACCAAACTCCTTCAAAAATACCAAATTCGCGAAATTTGTTATCAAAAAGGCCAATCTGGCAAATCTGGACAAGATTATGAGAGTGACGTCCCTTTAATGCAGCCTCGTTTTCGAATATAATGATAATATGATCATTGTTTTAATGATGTAAGAAAAGAATTCATAGTAATGTCGACGGGCAGCAGTTATTATTTGGAGAAAGAAATCGCCGAAATGTTCTATAAAAAAAAACAAGGAACATTCGAAAAAAAAGGGTGAAAAAAGAAGCCAATTGTCTGTCCAGAGGTACTGGACTGAAGAAGTAAATTAAAGATTGTATCTAACAATGTGATGTTATTATATGTTTTGAACTATGTAGCACAATATTACTTTCTGAGTATTTATTAACACTTATTAATTTATCTCATTTAAGTCAGTTATATATTTAAAATACAATGGGAACTATTTTCATAGAAATTTTAATAAACTCATATTTAATGTATGTTATTGTTTTTTTATCCCCCACCCAAAAATAAACAAACAAACAAACAAAAAAAAAAAAACAACAACTAAATTTTAACTTATACAAAAAATATTAACTTTATAAAAATATATTTGTTGATTTAATATTTCTTATTCCGTGAAATTTCTACGGGTCTTTATATTATTATTATTATTATTATTATTATTATTATTATTGGCTCACAAGGAGCTTTCACACAGGTCACCAAAGATCTCTCCTTGAAAACAGCCTGTGGTATTCTCTGGAAGCTAAGTGACAACAAGTCTCCCCAGATTTCCAGTAGTCTCCACCTCTTTCAATGGTATTTGCAAATAAATCTACATTATCGCAACAGCTGCTTACCATTGATTTCTCGTTGGCAGCGGCTATTGGTCTTCATTGGAATTTAAGGGGCAATAACTCTCCCCAAGATCCCAGTTCTCTTCGCGCTTTTTCAGCGGAGGTCTAATCAGTGCTCTCTCCCCAGTCTTTACTTCCTCTTCGACTCTACTTGGCTGTTTGGTCTCATTCTTTTTTGGGGGAGGGGTAGTAATGTGGCAATGAGGGTAAGGTTGGGTTATAGAACTTATAGATATGTAGCGTTTCATCTTTTGCCTCTGCAGCAGTTTGTCTGGCCCGCGCTTGTTGCTCATATGTGTTAGTCTCCACGTTCAGTTGTTTTCCTTAATATTTTAAGCTGCTTTCGTTATTGTTGTTCGTTGTATTTTTTCAGTCATCCCTTTGATTCCAATTTTTCCCATTCTTTTTTCAAAGTTTTTGTGAAAATTTCATACAAGATGAGAATAGTTGTCCAGATAATAATAATAATAATAATAATAATAATAATAATAATAATAATAATAATAATAATAATAATAATTAGAATGTTATTATTATTATTATTATTATTATTATTATTATTATTATTATCTGGACAACTATTCTCATCTTATTAATTTATTTAATAATAATAATAATAATAATAATAATAATAATAATAATAATAATAATAATAATAACAACAACAATTAGAATGTTATTATTATTATTATTATTATTATTATTATTATTATTATTATTATTATTATTATTATTATCTAGACAACTATTCTCATCTTATTAATTTATTTATTGCGGACTATTATTCTCATCTTTTATAAGTTGTTATTTCACGACGTTTCGGCCAACTATCCCTCTGGCCTTCGTCAGGTGGTAACCGCGACGGATAGGAACTTCGAATCTCCTAACTGCATTCTCAGCAATCACTGCCATCCGTAGTTGTTGTCGTCCTACCACGTTACGGATAGCAGTGATTACTGAGAATGCAGTTAGGAGATTCGAAGTTCCTATCCGTCGGAGTTACCACCTGACGAAGGCCAGAGGAATAGTTGGCCGAAACGTCGTGAAACAACAACTTATAAAAGAGTAGGATAATAGTCCGCAATTAATAAATTAATATAAATAATACTCATCTCAGTAATGAATTCCAATTAAAATAATATGTATTCTCATTTTGTATGAAATTTTTACAACGTTCCGGCCGATGTAACCTCCGACACTATGAATGGAGCAGTTACTGTTCCGTCAAAGAATCCAGTAATTACGGTTATCAGCACCGTAAAAAATATAATAATAAAATGCATTGAGTCAGTTATTTACGATATACTTCTCTCAGTGCCACTATGAGTTTCGTTTGATCAGTCGATAGAAACCTGGACGCCAACTACTATGATCTCAATTTTGAATCTCGCTATATATAGCTACACTAATGAGTCGAACAGACGACGGAAATTTGTGAGCAGTTACTAAACTCGATTGCTAAAATTGCAATCCAATCTTATTAATAAGTTTCCTTCTCGAATGTGTAGTGCGGCACATCACATAAACATTTCAAACGTTATTTTCTATGCCAGGTGCTCGTTGGAGCTTCTATCTATAGTCCTCCCATGCAAACTTTTACAAAAAGCACTCGACTAGCTACAACCTCTATCAACAATTTATCCACTCTTTATCTATACCTAAATTTTAACGTCACTTCCATGAACAGAGTTTCTTTCCTAGAACTGCCAATCTGTGGAACTCTGTTCAGCTAACCTGCTTCCCAGCTGACTACAACATGGTCGTCTTCAAATCCGATGTAAATACATTCTTGTTGAGCCGTCCTCTTAAATAATCATTTTCTACGTAATTTCCATCACCGTACACGAATTAACCCTCATTCTTGATTGGCTTCAGGCCTTGATACGTAATGACTACTCTGTAAATAAATAAATAAATGTGACATAATATTCATTATAAACGCAGATGGTGCCTTACTCAATTTATATACTGAGAGGAAAACTATACAAATTAACTTAATATTTAAAGTACAACACGCTCATCTAGCAGAGACCTGAACTTCAGCGATACATGACACATGAGCCGGTGGAGGAGTAAAAAGCAGTTTTGATTATGTTTCTAAACAGTCGCGGTCAGATGTCGTCAACTAAGCACACGTAAACAAAGAATATACAATTTTGTTCAATTAAAGATTAATTTTACCATTTAAGCAAGAAAATATAAAAAATAACAACGACACCGTTTTAATCATGAAATGATTTCAATAAAAATGTCATCGACTACTTATTTTAAACATGTCAAAAACCCAAATAATTAATTGAAGATTTACTAATTTTATTATGTACTGCTACTACTACTACTACTACTACTACTACTACTACTACTACTACTAATAATAATAATACTAATACTACTACTACTACTACTACTACTACTACTACTGCTACAGCTGCTGCCGAAACCCGAGCCTCTTGCATGCGAGGCAAGCACACTACCAACTGAGCAAATGCACCTGAGTTCGAATGTGTCTAACCGATGAGCTCAAATAAGGGCGAAACTCGAGTTATGGACTTCCGGTTTGTTGGCTTTCATGGCTCTTGTGAGCTGCGACGTTGTCTAGCTGTGGAAATAATCAGACATTCTCTTACATTCTGAAAGTTCTATTGCTTATTGCTCGTTAGGTAAGCTTGTCGTGATGACATCCTTTGCGAATATAAAATTTCTACAAATGAGATATCGGCTTCGGTTATAGCTGGTCGCGATGATCACATCCCTTTTTCGAGACGAAAGTAGGTTCATTCCACTGTCGGATTTCGTTGCGGTTTACTTGATCTATGATAGTTAATAAGACCTTCTTGTGCGCAGTGCGTTAACTCGATTGATACAGTGCTTGCCTCTCATGCAAGGGACTCAGGTTTCGAATCCTGAGTTCGGATGTGTCTAACTAATGAGCCCAAATGAGGGCGAAACTAGAGTCTTTGACTTCTGGTTTATTGGCTTTTATGGCTCTTGTGAGCTGCGAGGTTATCTGGTTGTGGAAATAATTATACATTCTCTCACGTTCTGAAATTTATATCTATATATATATATATATATATATATATATATATATATATATATATATACAGCGGGGAAAGAAAGAGTTGTTGCCTTGTTTTTTCACTATTAGGCCCGACTATAACATTGACCCAGTGAAAGATCTATGCTATGGATTTCTTCATAAATTAGCCCAACTAATCAATTTAAACGAGGGCGTATAACAACTTGAAAGTGTTGGGTCAGGCGATGTTGCTTCTCGAAACAAAGGATTTTGTTCCCGATTCAAAAACTGAGAGTTCGTCTCGCTGCTATCGTCACAAATCGTTTATGTCGCAGCGATCTCTATTTATCGTAGAAAAAAAATTTTTTTTGCCTTTATTTTTTTCTTCTATTTTCCTTTTCTTTTCTTCTTTTTTTTCTTTGAAACGTTTATTCGGTGTGAAGATTATCATAAAAAAACCCGTAGCATAATGGATAACCCCCTTGGTGAAATATATTTGTAAGTGACACTCTACTGGGGGTTGACGGTTCAATCGCCAGCGCGGGTGGTATTCAGAATTTCGAATTACTTAAGACTTTTATCTGATTATGGTTGACAGAACGAGAGCATGCTACTCCCGTGTAACAGAGTGCGTATGAGCGCAAGGGAAAATACCAGATAGAGCTGTAGGATATCTGGCTTGCGAAGATATTAGCAGCAGTAGCCGAAGATGCAAATTAGGAAATGTACGCGACAAGAAACAGAAAAAAAGGACACCAATTGGTCGGGAGAAGAAAAAGTACGGCTGAAAAAGATAGACGTGTAAAGTCAGTGACGGGAAATGACTATCTATGTCCGGCGTGTAGTGGAGCACAAAGTAAAACGCGAGTCAGAGGAGATGACATGTGACCCTGTAGTCGCAGTGAGAGACTCTTTAAGCTGATGTAGAGACAGACAGGAAGAAAAACGGTAATAAACGACTTGTGTTCAAAAAAAAAAAGAAAAAATAGCCGAGTCGGGTTTATTTATTTTTTGTGCTTGTTCTTTTTCAACGGTTCCGGACAGCGTGGGGGCCCGAAAGAGGTTTGAACGGTAACGAACACGGTTTGAGTGTAATGGTCACGTTACACCGTGCATTAAATAAAGGATTCCGTTCGAAATTCGGAATTCGGTGCAGATTCCCGAGTTCGACAAAAAGATTCATAAGACAAGGTACTCTTTGAAAGGTCGGATGATACATCGGTTAAGACGTTGTTTGTTTGTTTACATTTCATTTAAACATTTGCATGTTAGTACAATCCGGGAAGCAGTCAACGGGGAGGGCATTCCAAAGTCCAGTAATCCGAGGGAATAAACTATTAGAATAGAAAGCTTTCCGACAATTAAGGATCGCAACAGTGAAGGGGTGTGCTTTTGCTGCTTGTTGTATTAGTAAGGAGTACATTCGTCGAGGGGGCACAAGTGCTGTGAGTTCATCAGAACACATTCTCTTATCTAACTATTTGAATTTGATTGTATCTTGTGTAATTTTTGCTTGTTTTGTTGAGAGTTTTGAAGGGGCACAAGTGCTGGGAATTCATCAGAATACATTCCATTAAAGCATTTGACAGGCACATGGGGGCAACACTCCGGCGATGTGACGAATTTCAACCGAATCTTCATCATTGTCTTCCGACTGGCTTGAAAGTCTCGACAGAAGAAGGTTGAATCCGGTTTCTAATTTCCCACAGAATTACATATATTTTTTTTTATTTTCAGAAGTAGCAAGTGCGTTTTATCGTTGGATAGTAATGACGCAGGGGAGATAATTTTGATAGTTTTGTTATTTTGAGAGTTTTGTAATATTTTGAGAATTCGGGAAACTTGAAACCATTTTGGGGACATTTACGTCGTATCTACACACGATTCTACTGAGGTGATTTACCCCCCCCCCGGGCTTGATATCATTACGCTTCTTCTACCTCACTTGAACCATCTTCATAAATAAGACAACTGGCTTTGACACAGAGCAAAATAGGGTTCAACGAGTACTTGGCGGGAATGGGAAAGGCGACGGATCAGTAAACGATCCCTTAATATAATTATCTCTCTCAAATGAGTAAATAAAATGAAACTACGAAGAGTAGAAGGATGCTGATTGGGTCACTAGAAAAAAGAATATACAAAATAAGGCGAAAAAGATAAAAATGTTTTTATCAATGCATTATCGTTCACATATATATATATATATATGTTATTTGTTTTTGCGATACGTTTTGAATTAATTCAATTATTTACGAAAGTGCATTTTTACCTAAATGCGAGTTAGGAATAATTTTCCCTTTAACCAATTTGGTATCTCTACATGGGGAGCGGTATATAATATATATTGTCTTTAAAATATAATAATCTACTAACACGTGTTTTGTCTAATGCTCATAAGAGTGGGTGAATCTAGCGAGATTCGAAATCGGGACCCCATAGTAACAAGCCTGAACTCTTTATCCGCTGGTCCATCTCGCTGACTGTTTGGATACATCGCGATTTATTTAGAAATTATTTTTTTTGTTTTTGTTTTTGTTTTTGCGATACCTTTTGAACGAATTAAATTATTTACGAAAGGGCATTTTTACTTAAATGCGAATTGGGAATAATTTTCCCTTTAACCAATTGGGTACCCCCACATATATTGTTTTTAAAATATATATTCAGAAAAGTATTGTTAAATAGCACGAAATATTTTTGCTTAATAAGTTTTTTTCTAATTTTCCAAGTTTTCGAATTATGGTTCTTATTTCTCGGTCGAATAAGTGCAAGAAAATTTCATAGTCGTCTTCGTCCATCTGTTTTTTTTCTTTTGGTTGTTTTTGCGAGTACTTTAAACTGAGTTTCATCAGTCGTCTTCAGGCAGTTTTGGATTTATGTTTCGTTTAAAGTATGAATGCTTTCACATGCTTCAGTTTACATTTAAATTTCTTGAACTAGTGAAACGTCTCATGTGTAAAAAATACGTTTTGTAACGTGTTAAGAACGTGCCTAAAATAAATGTACAACGGCTTAATGGTGTAATTTGTAAAATGGTATAGAATTTGCAGTTATATATATATATATATATATATATATATATATATATATATATATATATATATACTAGCATTTCAGTCCGGCGTTGACCCGGGTATTTGGAGATGAAAGAAAAAAAAGAGAAAAATAGCGGTAATTTTTTAAAACTTTGACCCCTATTATGATCCCTTAAAATTTATTGTTTTGGACTCAAATCAAGTTATTAAGTTAGATCCATGTCTAAGGAACCTATATCTAAAATTCCAAGTGTTTAGACTCAAAATTGTCGGAGGAGTTCGGTAGAGTTCTCAAAGGTCAAATCGTTGAACTTTGACCTCTTAATCGCTAAATTTCTGTCCGAAAACCAATCACATCGATTTTCTAAAATCTCAGTACCCTGTATATCAAATTTCGAGTCTGTAGACTAAAAATTGACAGAGTTATTCCGTAGGGAAATGTACACACACAAATACACACGCAGACAGACACTTTCACTTTTAAAGATATATATATATATATATATATATATAGATAGATAGATATATACACATGTGTATAAGTGTGTGTGAGTATGTGTGTGAGAGTTAATATAGGAAATATATATTTTTGAGATATATATTCTTTAATAAGACATCGAAATTATTCAAATTACAAACACGATAAAAATTAGGCTATTAATTTCAGAGCACATACAGTGATTAGTTGAATTCCAATCAATAAAATGCAATCTTTTAACCAATATATTTATTTTAAAATCGTTTGGCAACGCGCAATATGGCACAAGTAGAAACAATTACACCATGTTTTTCAGAAACCTTAAGAAACATCCTGTTAAGAGTTTGGTGTGCGTGACAGTTGCCTGCTTTCTTAAAATGTTTGCATGGCTATAGCATTTTTATAAAACATCGTTCATGTGTGGACTAAAAGACCAAATAAGCATATGTCGAAAACAAACCTAATAATAATTGACTCTCCTGTTGTTGTTGTTGTTGTTGCTGCTGCTGTTGTTGTTATTGTTACTGTTATTGTTGTTGTTGTTGCTGTTGCTGTTGTGGATGATGATGATGATGATGATGATGATGATAGCTAATAAAAGAAAATATATGTTTCTCGGTTTGTTTATAATCACGTACTTTGTGATGTGTTTGTTCTATAACTTTCTTTTGAAGTTGCTGATGTTCTGCTTGTTTTGTGCGAAAAATGAATGCGTATAATATGTAACATTTATAGATTCCACCATTTTGGATTTATCTAACGATTTATCGATAACAAGATAACACGTTAATTGCCTTTTTCACAGAACAAAAAAAGATGCATTGTATAAACCCACCAAGGGAGAGCACTCTTCCAGTATTAATGTTCACAAAAGGCGCTGCTGATATTGAAATAGACAACCACTCAGAATGACGATATGAATGCCTCACGTTCTAATCCAATTGATTCCATAGCACCGATTTTACCAATAATCTTGATTAATAAATTTTACTAATAAGTTACTGGTTATCAAAACCAGGAAGCTTTCGAGAATAATGGTTAAAAGTACGATGATCACGATGACCACGACGGGATTGCAAACAATGGGTAGAATACTAAAATGATTACTTGACTGAAACTGATTATCGAAGAGAACGGCTGAGCAAGTACTTGTTCACATAAGACTTGAAGATGGTCACAGTTGAAAAGCTGCTTCGTGGTACTATGTTTCAAAGATGGGATGTTCAAGGAAATTTAGGTTTGTTGGTAACATCCATATAATTTCTACTGCATGTAGTTAACTGTAGAATGAATTGTGGAAAGCTATGCCAACGACAGAACGGTAAAATATATAATATTGACCAGGATTAAATATAACCTCGATGAAGTTGATTGAAATTTTTGTCATTTTAACAAAACTAAATAATAATTTTCAGAAATGATTTACGAAACAAAGTTAATAATACATGTGAACAGTATCTGTCTTTTTCCATAGGCATCACCATTTATCAAGGCCAAGATGCCACTCGAGGATAAGGGTTAAAGAGTGAACACTAGAAATTGGACAATATAGTAATCGTTAGTAATGGAAATTCGGTAAATTTGTTAACTTATATGGAACGGCCCATCAAAAACTTGTTTACGTTAGACTTGAAGACAACCATATTGTAGTTAGCTGGAAAGCAGGAAAACGGAAGACAATTCGATAGGCGTGCAGTTCTAAGAAAGAAACTTTGTTCATGGAATCTACGTTTAGGTTTAGGCACATATAAAGAGTGGGGGACATTATTGATAGTGTTTTCTGCTAGACGGGTGTTTCCTCAGAATTTGTAGACGCCATTAAAGGAATATATATCAGTCCTGTTGACGTGTGATGAGAGATGTGTTTCCTATGATGGGAAACCAAATTAGCATATTCTTTTTAGGTAAACAGATTATTTTTAATTCACATGGCTGACATAAACAATAAAGAAAATTTTTTTCTAAACTCTAATGTTCTTTGCTTTTTGTGGAGGGGTGTCTCGATACGGTTTTGGTGCCATTCTCTATATGGCAAAGTTTACAAAAGAATTATGTGCTAACGTTACTCACAGTGATGGCTAAAATAATATCACTTTCGATAGACTCGATTAAATGTTTCGTAAATGCGTTATATTAATCGACTTTCCTTAAATGTTCGATGAACCAGTCAGAAACGAGTATCTTTTCTCTATCGTCTATCATAGCCTCAGCATCCCTAGACTCCATTAAAGGAATATAGTAGCGATAGGACGATTCCAATATTTTTCCCGATTCCGATACAATTACTGATTCCGTACTAAATTCCCGATTTCGATACAATTACTGATCCCGATCCCGATTCACCATCTTTATAAATCTCTAAATATTTAACTATGGTGTTGTTATTTGTTTCCGATCACCGTAAAAAAAAAAATACGTGTTAAATGTGCAGATACTTTCTCAGACATAAAAAATAGACTTGTGGAGGAGGTGATCCATAGATTTTAGGTCTAGTGTTGATTTAAAATCAATAAATATTTATTATTTTATCATTACTAAAAGTAGTGGAATATTTTGCTTTAAATAAAAGAAAAAAAAATGTGGAACTCTGTTCCGTCTGCCTGCTTCCCACCTGACTACAACTTGGATATCTTCAAGTCCAACGTTAACAAATTCCTAATGAACCGCCCCCTTTAGTAAACACTTCATCAAATCTCCACACTAACGTACTGTACTTGCAATAACCCTTATCTCTGAGTAGCTTCCGTGTAAAAAAAAAAAAAGAAGAAAAACCAATTATGATAAAATAATCGTTTTTTTTTTGGCATCGGAAAATAGGCACACACTTTTTCGATTTCGATACCGATTTTGAAGCCAGCAAAAGTTCCGATTGTCCCGATTTCTAATTCCGATTAATTATCCCAACACTAGAATATAGTTCTAATCATTCAACATATAACAATTTTTACTTTTTCGAGAGATTTTTTTTTCTTTGAACGAGATAAACTTTTATCATGAGGCATCACGCATTTGTAGATTTTTTTAGTATAAAAAACAACAAAAAAAAAACAAAACTGAAATTAATAAAAAAGAAGAAAGCTGTAGAAAAGGAAGAAATAAATAAAATATTTAAAAAAAATCCATTTCAAAATAATCAGAAGCGATGAACGGTTAGTTTGGGAATGAGAACACTTTAGATTTTTAAGAGTGATACGAAGCAAGATTTACCTCGAAGTTAAAAAAAGATTTTACGGAAGACCACCATGGGGGGAAAATGAAGCGAGTGCCACTGGGGAGGGGAACTAACCTAATTTAAAATATCTGATTTATCAAATTTAAAAAGAACAAAAAAAAGGTAGATCGGTGCTAAGAGGTTCAGTTCATATATATATATAAGTTTTAAAATATAATTACCCACTGACACGTGTTTCGTCTCTATGACTCATCAGAGCTGCTAATCTAGCGAGATTCGAAATCCAGACCTCGTGATAATAAGCCTAAGCCTCTTCCAGTGAGCTATCTCGCAGGAATACTAGCTACTTGCATTTTTACGTAGATGTTGTTTGTTTGTTTTTGTTAGCGATACTTATTGAATGAATTCAATTATTTATATGGAAGCGCATTTTTACCTAAATGCGAGTTGGGAATAATTTTTCCTTTAACCAGTATGGTACCCCCAAATGGAGAGCGGCATATGTATTATTTTTAAAATATAATTATCCACTGATACGTGTTTCGTCGTCTATGACTCATCAGAGGGGCTGAATCTAGCGAGATTCGAAATCGGGTGGGTGTAATAAGAATACGATACAAAGCAAAAAGTTAATTTATTTTATTACACGGAAACAAAAACAATAACAAATTACTATTCTAATGTATTCTTTATATTATTTTTAACACGAGATTTGTATTTATCATACAAAAATACATTTGAACAGCACTTTCTTATTGTTTTTGTTTTCGTGCAATAAAAATAAATCAACTTTTTGCTTTGTATCGGATACTTATTGCTTCCACTCTATATTGGATACCATGCCTTCAAAATCTAAGGTAACTTTGCAAATGGGTTCGAATACTTTAACCGGCAGTAATTATTATATTGTACACTGAAGATAGATTGCGTAAGCATAAAATACTGGTGTCAGTAGGTAAAAATAATAAATATTGAAATAAAAATAGCTTTATCGCTCATTGCCCTCTTTAACAAGGATTAGGCCTCTATGATAATTCAATCTATGCGTGATATAATTCTCCAGCCGCTGCCGTTGAACGCTATATGATTGTGCTTACTTTATATGCCCACCGATTTGATATAACGTAGAATTTAAAATATGTTCATTATCTAGTTAAATGACGGTGGCATACGGGTTGAATACCAGGCGGAAAGGTCAAACGTGTCTTTGCATGTGAGTTTAAATCATTTGTATAGCAGATAGGTAAGTATGCATATATAAACATACATGCACTCACCAAGAGACACATGACATAAATATCCTATATATATATATATATATATATATATATATATATATATATATATATATATATATATATATATATATATAAAAGTGAACGTGTCTGTGTGTGTCTGTGTCTGTGTACATTTCCCTACGCAATAACTTTGTCAATTTTAACACACACACACACAAACACGCACACACACACACACACACACGCACATACAGATACGTTCACTTTTATAGATATAATAGATAGATTATAGCCAATAATATTTTGTAAGACCAATAATCACTGGCTTAAAAGAATATCGAATTGCCGTAGGATCACAAATTGTATAATACTGTAAACCTGAAGTCCAAATAAATATTAGCATCAAAATTTATAAGACGATCCCAAGCAGATAAATAAAGCTCAATAGGCGAAATAGAGCAATAATATAAGTGAAAATTCTGAGTTAAATTATGTAGAATTACTACGAAATCATTTGTTCTCCTTGCATTCTCCTCAGCATTAGTTTTTTGGAGGGGGCTGTTGAAATCGAAGGTTTTACCTATGTTTTTCTGCTTTTCACTAAGAAACATGCAAATAAATATTGCCCTCTTATTTTGAATTTTCTTTATAACCGAATATTTTGTTGGAGTTCTCTCCCACAAAATCTAGAGAGAGAGAGAGAGAGAGAGAGAGAGAGAGAGAGAGAGAGAGAGAGAGAGAGAGAGATGAAGCGGGGATTTGTCTTCAGAACGGTTCAGACGTCTTTGGAAAGGTGACACCGGCAAAACTAGGTGCACCCGAAAACCGCTCTAATCTGTTGTCACATCTGTTTGTTGATGCGTGACGCCACTTCCTTTGACGTCAACTAAAATTTAAAACGATACATTTTTTTTTTTACATTCTGAATCCAATGAGCTTAAACACAGGAAGTAAGAGAACTAAAGAGAGAAAGACCTAAAGAAGGAGGGAGAGAGAGAGAGAGCAGAAGAAGGGGCAGAGAGAGAATTAGAAACGGAGAGGAAAAGATAGATAGATAGATAGATAGATAGATAGATAGATAAAGAGACTGGAAGGTAGAGAAGATATGTATATATATATATATATATATATATATATATATATATATATAGAGAGAGAGAGAGAGAGAGAAAGAGAAAGAGAGAAAGGGAGAAAGAGAGAGTGCGCTAGAGACAGAGGAAGAGAGAAACAAATACACACGCACATATATAGAGATAGATAGATAGATAGATGGATAGCGAGAGAGAGAGAGAGAGAGAGAGAGAGAGAGAGAGAGAGAGAGAGAGAGAGAGAGAGAGGGGAAGGAACAGAGGTTGGAGGAGAAAGATAGTGTGTGTTTTGAACCCAAATAAATGTTGGCGTTTCAGTCTGCTGTGCCTTCGGCTAAGGTCTCCATTAAAAGCGACTCCTGCGATACGAAATGCACCCGAACCCTAATCTTTTGGTCACACCCTTTGTTTGTTGATGCGTAGTGTCATTTCCCTTCACGTCAAATTGAATTAATAAAATTCTATTTTTCTTTATCATCACATTCAAAACCCGAAAAGCCCTTAATTTTTATTTATTCTTAAAAATTAAAAACTTTTATTCGTATTATTTAGATTTTAGTTTTTGACATTAATTCTCTACATTTTACGCGCATAAAACAGACGGATAAGAATAACATTAAACATATTTGGACCCTTTTGCTTGCCAGGGGGAGGGGCAAATAAAGTTACATTTTTTCGCCAGATTGAACACTAACAGACCAAATTCAACATAAATCATTACCGGTTTATTTCGTTTACAAAATAAAGTCCACTCTTTTCATTTACAGAAAATTTACTCCCGTCATATATTAGCTAAACCAGGGGGAGGGGGACATCGATAAATATAAAAGCGAAAGTGTGTGTGTGTGTGTGTGTGTTCGCTTCTTCTTGTGTATGTCCGCGAATGATTTGGCTTGCAGCGCAAAACTAGGTCAGACTTCCTCGCACCTGTTTATTTCGCTTCATAAACCTTCATATAACGCCCTGATCAGTTTCTCTCCCTATTGGCCCAGATGGTTAGGTGACTGGCTTTTTTTCCCTTTCGTTTCAACCTTCGCGTCAAGGCTTCAGGGTTCAATCCGACCTTCCGACCAAGACTTTTTTTCTTTTACACCTTTTTTTTAACACACACACCTCCAAACACCCAGGCAACGCCGGGTACCCCCCGCTAGTTAATAATATATCGTGATTTTATATATGAAAAAAATGTACCTAATTTTATGTATAATCTTATTTATGGTTGGCAACTAACAACCACAACTTTTAACAAAACTTCGTAAAAATGCAATTTTGACAAATATTTTTATCACTTTTACTTAAGCAGATATACACGGAGGGCTCTCGGAGCAAAAGTGAAACACACCTATAATAAAACTTCTATCTATTTAATTCTCTCTGTTTTTCCCTGACTAACTCCAACCTTTCTTATTGGTCTTAACTCATTCTTCTCTCATGGTTACTTATGCACATAAGTCGGTAGAAGAGAAGTAGGTTTATTTTTTGATTAAAAAAACATTTACTTTCCCTCAGCTAGCATATCACATGGCTGACAAACCGACTTCCTCCTGAACCTTATGTGCCATTTCAAGATAAATAGAAAGAATATTTTTTTTTCCAAATATTAGATTCTAGCAGGTTGCCCGGCGTTGCCTGATCATAAAATATTCATAATTATTTTAATTCATAGAAAGACTGAAATATGTGCATACGAGTATTATGCTTTTTTTTTTAAACAATTCACTTCTTGTAAGTAAAAAAAATAATACTTAAGCTGAAATCGAAACCAAAACCTAAAGACAGTGAGTCAAGTACTATAACCATTAGGCCAGCTTGACAAAATTGGTAAAAAGTGTTTTTAAACATACTTATTATTAACATAAGGAATCTGTCATGTGAACGATTCATGAATGCGCATTCGTGAAACAGTTAGCAAACAGATAAGCATCCGATGACGCTACGTACCAATTTTTCAATTTTGACCTCTTAGTAGCTTCTTTTTTTCCGGATGAAAACGGATTAAAAGTTTTTCCACATGTCTGGATACCCTATATACCAAATCTCAAGTCTATATATTAAAAAGTCGTTGAGTATATAGGTTGAGAATTGTCCTCACACTCATTCTCACTTTTATAGATATGCTACATTATTTATCCGAGGCAACGCCGAAAAAGTGTTTTACCAATTTTGTGAGTGTTTTTTTTTTTTATTGCAGTTTTTACCATTTAGCTGGATATACACACAAACACAAAAACACCTATATACATATAAGGTCTCATGTGTGATATGAAAAGAAACTGGAATCTTTGGAAGATATCAATCATACCAGTTATTATAGGTGCCACAGGGCTTATGAAGAAGAACCTGAAGTCCTACCTAACTAATATCCCTGGTGAACCAAGTGCAAAAGAAATCCAGACAATTGCACTTAAGGGAACAACGAGAATACTAAAAAGAGCTCTCGGTTGGTATCAATAAAAAGCAGGGGAATGTTGGCAGCTGGTTTGACTGCCCATACCCAACGTTACAATCTGCAAAGAAAGAAAATTAGGTTAATTTTTACGACGTGCCACAGCGTATTATAAACACCCCAACCTCCCCATGTTAAGAACGGCTTTCGGAATAAACACCCCAACCCCTATGTTAAGAATGGTTTTCGAGGTTGTGAGTGCTTATTCCGAAAGCCGTTCTTAACACAGTGAGGTTGGGCTTCTTATAATACGCTGTGGCACGTCGTAAAAATTGACCGAAAATTAAGTATACGCCTACTCTTTATAAAACATATGAGGCAACATTGATCGTTTAAACAGATGATCACTATAATAAAAAGGTTTGAAGTAATTACATTTGATGACATGGAGGTACAGCTTAAGACAAGTGACGTAACAATGTAATAACATCTTCCATAGATGGGAAGTTCATGAAAAGAAACTCTTTTCATGTAAATTCCGTTTGATGGATCAGGTCTAGAAATTCGTCTATCACATGAACACGATTTTCATTTGGAAGTAACAGGAAGGATCGAACGTTGCACAAGATAGAACTAAATAACTACTAGATATCATTATGATGCGATAAGCGTGTTCAACAAAACAATATTGTATTTGTATTGAACTTGATCGCTACGAGTGGCCCAGTTCTACGGCCCAGTGCGAAACTTAGCCCCGTGAGTAGTTGTATCCGCTGGAAGGATGGACTATTTTCTCGTCAGGTACGTAAAATGTGTCAGTTCGCCGATGAATCGGCATTTTAAGGGTTAAGGAGATCCCGACTACCATTTAAATAATGCCTTTGTTTAACAAGGGACGAACGTACTTGATAAGAAAGAGAGAGAGCGAGTGAGCGAGTGAGCGCGTACGCACGCGCGCGCGAGAGAGAAAGAGAGAGAGAGAAAAAGAAAGATAGGAAGGGAAGGAGGGAGGGAGAGGGAGATGGGGGCTAGATTAGAGTGTTAGAAAGAGAAAATTCAAAAAGGAGGTAGTCGGAATAGAAAAAAATAACCGTTTATATATATATATATATATATATATATATATATATATATATATATATATATATATATATATATATAAGCACCCCACCACACCATACATATATGTATGTATGCATGTATTCATATTTATCATTGCTCTTTGCCCAGTGATGAAAAAGAATGTGTTTGGAATTAAATAAAGAATGTGAATCGTTGATGGTCTAAGAAAAAGCAGATGTTCTTGTGATGAGACTACGAGCAATTTATCTTCAAGTGTCGGTAAATTAGAAACGGACATTATATATATATATATATATATATATATATATATATATATATATATATATATATATATATATATATACGTACTTTATATATATATATATATATATATATATATATATATATATAGGGGGGGAAATGAAGACGAATTAAAGAAATTCTTTAAAAAAGTGACTTATTTGGATAAAACAAAACTGATGAGAAGCAATAGGTTTCGAAATACCTAGATGTAAAGACCATACATATCCCGTACCCCTAATTTAATGTAATTATGAAGAACGATTAAATTAATATGCATATATAATAATAAAGCTTATGTTATCGTTTCTTCTCTTTTTCCTTCTGCCTCTGTCTCTCTCTCATTATATATATATATATATGTATATATATATATATATATGTATATATATATATATATATGTATATATATATGTGTGTGTGTGTGTGTATGTGTGTGAACCTTCAAGCTTCCATTTATAAAAGTTTGGTATACATGAAGGAATACAAAGTATATGTAAGACAAATATTTTCATATATATATATATATATATATATATATATATATATATATATATATATAGATATATCGTTTTTTGAATAGAAACCACATAAGTTGCTCACCATTCCAAGTCAAAAATATTGGAAGGGTCATATTCAGATAGATCTTAACCTCATTCGCTATGCCTGTGTCCCTTCGGCTGCTAACCCTGCCCACCCGACACTCATGTTTCTGTCATTCACACTGAAGAAGACCGAAGGATCGGTCGAAAATATGGGCTTTTGAAAGAAAAATTTTCATTTTCTTTCGAGAGACTTTTTGTATTCCTATCCGTCAACACATAGGAAATAAATACGGAAAAAGATATAAACATTTATATATTTTTCGTATTGATATTTTATTCACACACACACACACACACACACACACACACACACACACACACACACACACACACACACACATATTTATTTATTTTTTATTTATCGACCTATATTTTTAATCGACTTTTCATTTACTATATATATATATATATATATATATATATATATATATATATATATATATATATATTAACTTATCATCACCTTACACCGTTTATAGTGTAATTTTCACTTTTCACTCCTTCGCACTTTTACTTTAACACCTGAAGATGATTCGTGAACGAATCGAAAGCGCTCGCGAAAGCAACAATTATGGAACTTTTATTACTATTTTTGATTTGGATATAACAAAGATTATAAATAAAATAGAAAATTAAAAAAGAATCATAAAACAAAGTGTCTCCGTTGCATTTAATAATATTTGCTTGAATGAATGCTTGGTATATTTAGGCAGAATATATATATTAATCTATAATATAAAGCTGAACGTCTCTGTGTGTCTAGTCACGAATAGGCCCTATATGATTGACTATTATAGAAAACTGATCATATATAATGATTAAAGAGGTATCGAGACACAGGAATGGGTATGTTTGATCTGGCATAATCATGATTCATTAAAATTGTGGGGTTTGCGTATGCTCCTGGTCCACAAAGTATGGAAATAAAAATTTTTAAAATTAAAAAACAAAAAACGTTTACAAGTGTTTTTGATGTAGATGTACATAATAATATTTTGATAAGTATGTTTTAACTTAAGTAGGGATGGTATAATAAAATGGTGGGGTCTGCGTTCGCGCCTGGCCTCCATAGAATGGAAATAGGCACAAACTTTAATAAAGACTTTTCATATCTATCGCGTAAGTATACTTTGGTAATTATGTTTCAATTTGAAGAAATATGATATAATAAAATTATGGGGTGTTCGTTCGCGCCTAACCTCCATAGAATGGAAATATGTCACAAAGTTTAACAAGGCTGTTTTTGAACCCAGTCAACGACGGGTACTTTTGCTAGTATATATCTATATATAAATATTATATATATATATATATATATATATATATATATATATATATATATATATATTACTGGTAAGTCACCATTTATCAAGGATGAGAGTCACTCGAGGATGTGTTACTGATTAAACGTTTGGCGGTGTGAAAATATCCTTTTTTGACTAGCTGTTTTCAATAATAACACATATCTTCCTCAATCAACTTTGATTTTTATCATGTTCCTAGTGCTGTTTGAACTCACTTCTTCAGAACCTTATATGTGTAGTTAACTTTCTTATGATTATCTGAGCCGTGATGCTGCCGACCGTTGCTGTGAAAGGGTTAGGGGTGGATGAGTGGGTCGAAGAAAGGGAAAGAAATATACTAGAAGTAGGAGTGTAAGTGGGGAATCCGGATAGTTTGGAAGTTGGATGGCATACCAATAGTTCTTGAGAGGGGGAGAAGATATTTCGGCTATGTTGTAACTAACATTTGATAAGTGTCAGGGGTACGCAAGATGACAGAGCAATGTGAAGTCGGGATCCGTTCCGGCCGTGTGTGAGAAAATTGTAGGGCACACACACACACACACACACACACACACACACACACACACACACACACACACACACACACATATATATAAGCTACGATGGTGAAAGATAAAGACTGCGAAACGCGTGTCTGTGTATTATATATATAAATGCATATTAATGCATATATATCTATATATATGTGCGTGTGTAGTGTGTGTGTGTGTTCTATATAAATATATATATATATATATCTATCTATATAAATTTAGGTATGTTTATCTGATTATCTACGAGGGTTATTCAAAAACTAATTAATTTTTTTAACGGGAAAAAATCATAGAGATACGAAGATGGGAATGGTACCATTATATCGGGTGACTTTTTTGCTCCAGAATTTATTTTTCTACATTGTCTCGACCATTTTAAATGCACTTTTGCCAAGAATTCACTTACACGTCTCTGCTTCTGACGTACGTCCATGACAGGGATTGCTTTCCTAGAGTCTCAAAACCGTCAATATCTGCAACATAGCGATAAGAGTTTTAGATAATGAATGCATAAGTTAAATCATCATAACAATGCACTTTGCAATCCCCTTCTGATCCATTCGGGTTGAATAAAAATAGGAGGTATTCTTTTTGGAAGTCGCATTGTATTTGTATGTACAGGCTTGAAATATAGGCTATTTATATAGTTTGATGAACATGGGTAAATGAGAATATAAGTTGTTCATTGAAAATCAAAATTTGTGTCATGTTTATTATAATGTTATACATAAATTAATAAATATTCCCCAATTTTTCATCTACTTTCGAGTATTTAAAAGGGATTTTAAGGAACAAATTGTGTGCCATTATGACTCATTTGAAAATTCAAATATTTCAAATTTTCATTGAATTCTATCTGAAACCTACAAGTTACTAATTAAACAATGTTCTCTGGCTGTATATTTCATCTTAAGACCCCTTAAGCTGTAGTCTTACATTTTAACATTTTCTAGAACCAACGTATGTTCAGCTTCTCCGTAATTGTTGGCAGAGAAGTGCTGTTGGTTCACGAGTCATCAAATTTTACTATCAAAACTTTTATATTCTATTTTTAATATTATTTAATTAGAATTCATTTTTGAGATGAGTATTATTTATCGGTTTATTTATTGCGGACTATTAGCTACATCTTTCTTAGTTGTTGTTTCGCGACGTTTCGACCAACTAGTCCTCTGGCCTTCGTCAGGTGGTAACCGCAATAGGATAGAAACCCCGAATCTCCTTACTGCATTCTCAACAATTACGGCTATCCATAGTTGTTGTCATCTCACCACGTTTTGGCCAAGTAAGCCTTTGGCTGGCTTTAGGTAGGATTGAAACCGTTATCTGTAGACAATTCTCATCTGGAACCGTAGAGATTCAACGTCTCTATCCACTGCGTCATATTATTTTTGTTATACATTGTTTTTGACTATATTTTCTTATTACATTTTTAATCAATTACTTATTGCTGAATCCAATTCTTTTTTTTCATGGAAGTTTATTCAAGTCCAGAATTCAACCTAATTAAAACAACAAACAAAAAATACAGAAAAAATCTTTATGCTGTATGTATCCATCACAAAACGAAGATATCATATTCCTAAAATCACATAAATTTGTAACTTTACACACGTCTATACACGTGTTAATAGTGGGGCAGGTTATCTCAATATTCCACAAGAATACAAGCACCAAGTGAACGATTGTTTCAGAAATCTATCCCACTAAATATGTAGATCCCGTCGCAAGAAAACCAAGATAACAAATAAATCGACTCATTTATTTCCAACTACTTTACGTGATCCTGAACTGCGCAGACGTTTTTTTTAATATCTTTTTCTTTTCGCCGTGAGGTCATCTTGTGCACGGCTCCGTCATTTGCATACAGCTGCCAAATGTGCATCCGCGCTCTCTCACAAATTAACAATAGTGTTTTATATAGAAACTCATTTTGTTGCGATTTTTAGCGATTTACTATCAATCGTAACAAGTACAAAGCAAATTTTTATCTTTATATCTGGAGAGGTTGGTAAGGTGGTAACCATCGATTAATTTGAAGTATGGTGAGCCGACTCGATTCCTCATAAAAAGTTGATTTTCTGGTATTATTTTTATTATTGTAATCCTTTTTCAGATGTGCTGTTAGGGCATTTATTAATTTGATATGTAGTTGGCTTGAAGCATTGTGTGGGATAGGTATGCAGTAGAGATTTAGAAGGCTGTTACAATGCGAAGAATGAAATATAATCGTTGTTGGTAAGAGAAGACGAGAACAAGTGGCGATTTACAAATCAATAAGTACATACATATATTTTATATATACATATATTTATTCAGTTGTATTGGTAAAATGTCTTACTTGTTATGTCTGCGACATTATCCATTATTAATTTCGGAAAAAATTCCCTTTATTTATTTATTTACGGACAATTATCCTCATCTTCTAATTGTTGTTTCTCAACGTTTCAACCAACTATTTCGCTGGCCTTCGTCAGGTGGTTAACCGCGACGGGATAGCAATGCTGAGTCTCTTAACTGCATCCTCAATAATTACTGCCTTCTATTCTATAGTTGTTGTCGTCTCACCACGTTTTGGGGTAGGATTGAAACCGCTATCGTTAGACAATGCTTACCTGGAACCGTAGAGATTCGACGTCTTTATCCACTGCGCCACAGGCCGCATAATTTCAATCCTACCCCAAACCGGCCAGAGGCTTAGTTGGCCAAAAACGTGGTGAGACGACAACTATAAAAGTGATTAAGTGACTCAGCATTCCTATCCCGTCACGGTTCCTCACTTGACGAAGGCCAGAGGAATAGTTGGCCGAAACGCCGTCAAACAACTACTAAAAGATAAGGATAATAGTCCGCAAATAAATAAATAAATAAATTGATCTTCTTAATTAAAAAAAAAAACTACGTGATTTTTGGAATATGAAATGTTTAATGAATACGTACATCATAAAAATGTTTCTGTATTTTTCTAGTGGAAAACTCACTTGCACCGAGTCATTTTCTTGGACGGTGAATATAATTTCTTTTTGTATATAATTTCTACAAGTAAAAGGGCGGCAACTCTAGTTATTATTTTTATTCTTGTAAATGTACACTTAATCACAGTTCAAATTAATGGACATATCCATTAATGAGCAAGTAAACTTTAAAAGATTCACCACGACAATGTTTACACAATGTTGTTGTTTGTTATTAAAAAAAATATATTAATGAAAATCACTTTTCTTATAATAATATATTCATCTTGATTTGAACAAACAAAATGACAAAATATAATAAAATAGGAAGCATAATATAAAAAATATTAATAAAAAGTACCTTTTTGGAGTTGTATTTTGATTTTCTTAAAGTTTCAATGAAAATTGTGCTTCCAGTTTTAGTGCTGAAAATTTCTTTTTATTCTTAGTAAGTCGCACTCTCTCTATCATCTGAAAATTCTAGAAACCATATACATTAAGACTCTGAGACCTTCCCTTTGTAAACAGGAAGAGAATCTGTTAGGGCTTAATCTGGTTTCTATTTAAAAGTTAGTTTCCCCGTTTTTTTGTTGTTGTTGTTTTTCTGCCCATTTTTAAACGTGATTATTAAGCTCGATTTTAGCTCTGTTGAGCGAGCTTCAAAACCGGTCAGCTGGCATATTCATTTTTTATTTTTTTATTTCACAGCCTAAAATGTTTCCGAACAAGTATAAAGTTGGTTTGTACATAGCCATAATAAAAGTTTTTACTCCACAAAAAAATATTTAAACAATGATTGAATAATATTGTTTTCATTTTTCATTTATTTTTCAGTTACGTGAAAAAAAAAAAAAAAATCACGAAACTTTCGTTCGTCACTTTCATTAAACCATCCGGACCATTCCGACGATAGCACGGTACTAATACTACATGAACATGTGTGAAAAAAAACCCAACAAATATATAACAAATAATTGTTACCAAAGATAAGAACATTTACTTACATATATAATTCTCACTTTTATTTATTAAAAAAAAAAATTACATTTGCACCCCAAACAAGGCACATTGCCACTTTGATGTAAGGCGCTACACTTGGTCTTCGGGACAAGATCAAAGTGTAGTATCTGTTCCGGCAGATACTGCAAGCTATGACTAGCTATGACTAGCAAAGACCAGATGTGGGGGCAACCCCACATGCCTGACCTTTAACCAGCTCCCATTTCCCACCTCTCGGGAGCTGGTCCCCTTTTTCCCTTCCCCCTCCCCTTCACTCCTCACATTAAAAATCGGCCTTGTGCCTAATTTGCTCGGTGGGGGAGCAAATAAATACCATCTGTTCCGGCAGATACTGCACTTAAGATGATTTGTACCAGTCAATGGAGGGGAAACCCTCTATACTGGGACAATTATTATTTTTGGTTACCAGAGTGCCCCCTTTTTGCCTACTTTTAGGGGAGCTGGTTTTTACCTCACATTAAAAACGGCCTTGTGCCTAATTTGCTCAGTGGGGGAGCAAATAAACACCATCTGTTCTTCAGATGCTGCACTTCTATTTCTTGTTCTCTTTCGGTGGAGGAGAAATCCTTCACGACTGAGACAATTTTTTTATTTTTGTACCTTTTCTCCACGTTAAAAACGACCCTGGTGTCTAACTCTGTCCCGTGGGGAGGCATAGTAAATAGGTACTATCAGGAACTTTAGTTGCATGGGTACTATGTAGGGAGTTTAGCAGCAAAATGTCTGTTCACATTACACTTGAACTTCTGCATGTCAGTACAGTTGGAGAAGCAGGAAACCGGAAGAGAATTCTAAAGTTTAGCAGTTCAGTGGAAGAAGCTATTAGAGTTAATGATTGTACGATTTATCTTTTAAGCCTGAAATTCACAGCCATGTTTTCCAAAATTAACGATCATGATAGAAACTACGCTTGCACAGCTAGGTAAAAGTGACAATAACAAATAAATTATAACTTTTTTAATAAAAAAAAAAAAAGAAACATATAAATTATACAGGTAGTGCAGTTAGTAACAGTTATTTGTTGTCTACTTTTTCCACCATCTTTTTGCCTGTGAAGTATACTGCACAATCGTCTAAATAGATTTAAAAATAAATAAAATGAATGATGGTCTCGGTTTATTTAAAATATTTTTTATTTTAGTTGAATACTTCTCTTTTTCGATAATCTCTATCTTTAATGTAAAATGAACTTTGTCTATATGTCTGTGAGTCTGAGAGTTCGTTCCTTATGGACTCCAAAACGACTGGGTCGATTTTTATGAAATTTCACACGAATGTACTTCATGCGCCTGCCAGTGTTCTCAGATAGGTTTTATATCAGAATGTCTTCGATAAGTATCCATAATCCATAGTCGAAATCCATTGAAATGAGGAACAGGTGAACCTTTCACAGCCTAACATCAAGAGTGCATTTGAAAGGTTTTATTACCACACAAGCCGAAAGGTCGGACATATAAAATCAACAGTATGTTCTTTGACATGACAGGAGCGCGTTCGAAATGAATGTTTCTGTTTAGATCACAATTGAACCATAGTATTCGACTTTTCTATTCGAAACTTTAATTCAAGCCATTATATATATATATATATATATATATATATATATATATATATATATATATATATATATATATATATATAATCAACAATAGGTTCTCTACAGTCCAATTTAGAGTAAGAGTAAATTGTATTGTAGACTTAGTCACCCCGAGGGGGGCATGTGATACTTCTTTTAGGTGCAGCGCGAGTCGTCGCCAACAAAAGCAGGCAATCAATCGATTTGATTGAAAAATGGGGGATTTCATCGATTTTGATGACAATAAAAAATATGGGAGTGTGAAACATTCGTTGATCATCATCCAATCCCGGGCAATTCGGGTCTTCCTGCTAGTTCACAATAAACTGATGTGGCTTGATCCACGGTTTGGGAACCTATTAGTCTAAAGTCGTTTTAGTATGATCTGATTCGAAAGAGTAGGGAATTGGCTATTTTCAAAAGGGCTGAAAAAGAGAGTTGCACAAATAAAGAAAAATAAAACCGTGGAGTCGTAGGATCAGTAAGGAATAACAGAAAGTCACGTTATTAGTCGTTTTCCAGCTTCATCTTGCCAGTAATGCGATGCTAGGCGAGATTAGGCAGATCTACGAGATTTGCCGTGACAAGTCATAGCGCCAAGTGACATCGGCGTTCGGTGATACGCCACACAGATAGTCGACGTTGTCTCGCAAGTGGTTTCTGACCTAATCTCTCAGCATTTTCTTAACCCTGATATTTGGTTTTGCTACATGGAAATTCGAATCAAAACACGCAGTACGTTAATGTCTGGATGTCTATATGATAAATAGGTTCACATGAACACGTGTATAAGAAAATTATAAGATTAGCGAACAAGGTGGATGGTGCGTGACTGGAATTTTGTAATTATTTTCTAATAATAAACAGCGATCGGTTAAGAATGCAAATGGCATGTCCTACAAGTCCGCTGGCAATGTGACATGTTTTCATAAACAGTCTAGTCGTGACATCTTCGTCGTCATGGTAACAATCGTATGAAATAAACGCAGACAAGTTAACGTGAGTATCGTGAAGTGGTCGTTGTTCTATTCTTCAGAAGCGTATTAATATTTACATTTTCGGTGATTGGTAATGTCATGAAACTGCAGTAAACTGAATATATTATTGAAACAGCTCTATCCAGTAGAATACTTAGGTCTTTCTTTATCCACAATCTGTTTTCTTAATACGGTTCTAACACGATTCTGAGAATTTAGTCTTCCTGCTGACTATTTCTCCAACCTACGTATATATATATATATATATATATATATATATATATATATATATATATATATATATATATGTATGTATGTATGTATATATATATATATATATATATATATATATATACTACACGTTTCAGCACGTTAAAAACAGAGGAAAGTTATAGTCCGTTGAATTAGTGCTTTATGCCAAATTGACACTTGAATATGATTATCTTTGTGATAAGTTTTGCAGTAAATATTAATCCCAATAAATCCCTATTAATCCATAAATGTCCATCGAACGGATACCAAAATGATTAGTTCACTGCGACTTTCATAACAAATGGCCAAACAAAATTTCAGTCAGATCAGTCCAGTCTTTACGAGAAAACTTTTAAAGTAAATGTGCTATTGTGGTCAACAATTCCTACTAATTCCTAATAACCCCCTACCTGTGCATCGAGCGGATACTATAATACATATTTCGCTGTACCTCACTTTTTGACTACTACTACTACTACTACTACTACTACTACTACTACTACTGTGATTATCATTGCTACTACTTTCACGTCATGGAATCTTGTGCCAAACTTAATTTCAGTTTCTAAACCCAAAGCAGTATCTTCTTGCAGGCGTCCATTACAAGAATACGCGTGTTTTATTGCATTCAACATCTACAACAAATCTCGAAAACATTTCCGAAGCGAGGTTCCCCCCCCCCAACACTAGAACTCCTCACCACCAATAAATAGGTGGTTCCGTTCGTCAAAGAGATATCCATCGCATTCAGGCAGACGCGCATCAGTCTGTTGGATGCTAACGACGACTGACATCCGCGAATACCCTGGTGTTACAGACATCGAGCGGCGCCATACTGTCCGCACGCCACGGGCAAAACGAAACGTGGATGGAAGGGGCGGAAAAAGTACGCGTGCGCGCAAACCCCGCGCTTATCACCGAATCAAGAAGATGACCCCAGTGACGTCACATCCCTGGGTGAGCCCCTGTCTAAATTGGAACCTAGGGGAGAGGCAGAAGAATAATAACCTGTAAAAAAAAGGCTTGAATTGTGATATATGAAAAATAGAAAATAGTTAAAGACTGAATTGAAAAATTATTTGCGTCTCTCTCTCCCCCCTCTTTCTCTATGTATACTAGCAAAAGTACCCATCGTTGACTGGGTTCAAAAGCAGCCTACAGAAAATGGACTCTGATTTATGAAAGTATGATAAGTTATGAAAAGGAAGGGTTGTAAAGAGATAGCTTCGAATTTGGGGGTATCAAAACCAAAGCAAAATATGATGAAAGTAAAAATAAAATTGATAAACCCTATAATCTATTATACCATACCCGTTCACACTGAAACACTTATCACAATATTCTGTGGATCTATATTTAAAAACCTTGTTAAACTTTGTGACATATTTCCATTCTATGGAGGTCAGGTGCAAACGAACACCCCATAATTTTATTATACCATATTTCTTCAAACTGAAACATAATTATCAAAGTATACTTACGCAGATAGATATGAAAAGTATTTATTAAAGTTTGTGCCTATTTCCATTCCATGGAGGCCAGGCGCGAACATAGACCCCACAATTTTATTATACCATCCCTATTTAAGTTAAAACATACTTATCAAAGTATTCTTATGTACATCTATATCAAAAACACTTGTAAACGTTTTTTTTAAGTTTTTTATTTCCATACTTTGTGGATCAGGCGCGTACGCAGACCCCACAATTTTAATGAACCACCGTTCTGCCCGATCAAACATACCCATTCCTGTGTCTCGATAAATCTTCTATCATTATATGTAATCAGTTTTTTAAAATAGTCAACCATATAGGAGCCGATTCGTGACCACACACACATACACACGCACACACACACACACACACACACACACACACACACACACGCACATTCAGCTTTATATTATAGATATATACATATATATTACTATTGACCTCGGGTTAGATTATTAAGATCAAGTACCTCTTCCAAAAGAAAAAAATCCTCCCATGGAATCATTAATTAAAAAAAAAAATCCATTCTGCAATCCAAATTTGGTACAAATAGGCATCAGTATATTCCAGACTGGCCTACCAAGTTTTGATCATTATTATCTCACAGTATTTGTTTTATCGCTTCAAGTAATATGCGGGGAGACTTTGGTAATCGTCTCGTCTTATAAGCAAAATTAGAAGGTGTGATTCTGAGTTAACTGCACATTCATTCAAGTGAGGTTCATCAGAGTTATTTAAAATTGTGCCCTTCGTATGTATTTGTACTTATTTAGAGAACGGCAGATTTTTTTCCGTGAATGTCGTGCTAGTATATTTCGGCAGCTGACGTAAACCGCTGGGGTATGGCGAGCGCTGATCAAATATTTAAACGGTAGACCCTATTCCTCCCAACAAACGAAAACTCCATGATAGAAAAAAATATTTATCAATTAGTAAGTTCAATGAAAAAGAGCGGAAATACAAAAAAAAAAAAAAAAAAAAAAATTAACATACGATAAGTTTCATATATAGATATTTATTTTTTGGGCAATAATGTATGCTAACAAATGTAAACTTTTTTCTTTTTTTTTTTGGGAGTAGTTTTCTGTTTTCATGAGAAATATTAATGTTTTAAGAATGTTTTTTTTTAATGGAATTACGAAAAAATTATTTTTATGATAAAATGTTCTTTTTGTGTACTCCGTTATTTTCTACTAGCAGGGAGGGGGTGCGCCGGGCTTTGCCCGGGCGTAAAATGCGCTTAAATATGATATTTTAATTTGTTCAGATTTCGTATATATTATTATTGAGCTGCGATTGACAAAATTAAAAAAAAAATATTTAGTTGCCATCAGTTAGAATCGAAACCGAAACTGTAGCATTGAAAGCTGGTAACGTTACCACTATACCAAGTAACACGCATATAAACCGATTAAAATTACAAATTAAAAATAAGCTAAGATGTACAAGATGTTTAACGATTTTTTTTTTCAATTTTGACCCATGTTTTTTTATCTTACAACAAGTTTAACCGGCTAGAGATCTATAAAAGAACGTTCCGTAAAAAATCCAATCATTTGAGGCCCCTAGCGCTGCTCTGCGACTTTTATTTTCGCGGAGGTAGAGTTTGAAAGCTTCGAAGAGATAGAGTTTGAAACCATGGAGATAGACAGATAGACCGACAGATAGACATATAGCCGTTTTTATATTAGATTAAGGTAAAGGGCTATATTTATTACTATTTTTGAATCCTTTGAGATGAGGTTTCATAATTTGTGTATTCATTTTTTTTTGCGAACTGTTATCCTCATCTTCATAGTTGTTATTGTTTCCCCACGTTTCGGCCAATTCATCCCCTGGCCTTCTTCAGGTGATTAACCGCGACTGGGGTTACAGTTACAAGGCTCAGCATTCAGATCTCGTTGCGGTTAAACAGCAGAAGAAAGCCAGAGGATGAGTTTGTCGAAACGTGATGAAACGACAAGGCTATGACGATGAGGAAAACAGTCCGCAAAGGGATGAATACATAAATTACGATCAGGAAGTTGGCTATTTTCTTTTGAAGTTTTTTTCGGTTATCTGTCGCAAATGTCTCGTAGAAAAAATTCCAACCAGTAACTGTGAATTTCGAACAGCTGCAATGTTTCAGTTGATTTTCATTACTGATGTAACACAGTGCAGACGCACGTATGCAAATACACACGAAATGCGAAATGACGTCACCATAAGGATAAAGAAAAAAAGAACGTGTGCAACAGAGGAGCACGTTCTGGAGCACGTTCGGGTGCACGTTCTGGAGCACGTTCGGGTGCACGTTAGAGACGTACATAACGTTCGAGAGGATAGAGGCCAGAAAGAAGGAGATCGATCACGTGGGAGAAGACGATCTCGTTTTATTCGGGAAATTACCCGGAAATAAACGGCGTTGTTACAAAAGAAAAAGTGAGTTGAGTTATTACTTGTTTTCTGTTTATTGCGACGTACTTTGCACACAACGTGTTGGGGTCTACGTCTATAACGTTATACTGCCAAAGCGAAAGAACTTTTTCCAGCGACTGTAATATCATTTGCAAACCTGCGAGATTCACCGTGACGACTTTGCTAAACATATTTATTTTTAATGATTTAATTTTTGAAAAATTAAGAGTATTATTTTCTTCCAAATTATTAACCGTCGTCTATTGCATTAACTGAACGTTTCACAACACTCCGGTGGTTTACGAAAGTTACCAAAATATACTGAGGCAACTGTTGGAAATCTATAATATAAATATCACCTGTCTGTTTAATTGTATGCATGTATGTATGTATGTATGTATGTATGTATGTATGCCTAAAACTTTCGATGGAGGTAACGAATTTTCACGAGATTGGTATCGTTTTGACGCTTGACCCTTAGGACGACAAATATCGAAAAGTTGATTAAAAAGATTAATTCTTTCAACCTCAACTGGGCACTTTTCATCAGGGAAGGGTCGCTTTTTTCGACGATATTTTTGAAAGTCAACCCCCTCTTTTCGATTGATTAGCCTTAATTTAAACATTGGTTACTTCCGGTTTGGCGATGGGCGCAACAGCAAAGACGCTACGTTTTGTTTTTTCACGTTCTTTTCCTTCCTTCGCGGTACGTGTTCGAGCCTGCCTGGCTACTACCACTTTTTTATTTTGCTCAACACACACCTCTAAACACCCGGGCAATGCCGGAGACCTAAATAAAACTGGGTGAACAAGTCAGGCATAGATTGATCTATATTTGTACCATATATAGTCGAATTGTAGAAAATAAATTTATTTGTGATTCTATGGGTGGCATTTTTGGAGGGAGGCTGTCACTATGTATAAAGATGAAGTTGGCTGTCTGTTTTTAAATACCGAAATAAAACGAAATAATTTAAGAGAAGTTGGGATTTAATGCTCTTAATTGTGTCACGATATCCCAAATCTTATTTGTTGATATTTCACACTTTCTTTACCCCTTCGAAGAAATTGGATATTCGGCCATTACGTCGGATAAAGAAGATAAATGTTCCCGCGTGATTAGTCGCTTGCTGATAAACCTCTTCCCATGATGCCTCTTTTTGCTGAATCTTCTCGGCCGATTAGGGTTGTCATCAGAACTCTTATGGTCGACCACTCGAAATCAGTGCGCGGTTGCTCTTTTTCTATCTTTTCATCATTTTTAAAAAGTCTCTCAGAAGTTTGAATTATGCGGGAGAAATTAAAAATTATCAACCATAGAAAAAGAAGTTGATACTAGAGAGATTGAAACCAAAGAATCGTACGAGGAAAGCTGTATCGAGATGAAAATAAAATTAAAGACGTTCTTAAGACACACAAGAAGCATAAATAGTAGCACATTAAGTATTGGATATTATTGGATTGGGTATATATATATATATATATATATATATATATATATATATATATATATATATATATATAGTAATTTATAAAATATATACGGCGATTAAGCTACACTGAATATTCGGCGTTTCCTCGACTCTAGGATTCCTCAGGCGCATAAACCTGAGGAATCCTAGAGTGGATGAAACGCCGAATATTAAGTGTAGCTTAATCGCCATATATATTTTATAAATTACTAACTAGCTCTACCTACGTATTGAGCACTTTTGAAGTAAATACTTAAAGTTTACGCATAAATCTATACTTTCGTATATTAATTTTATGCGAGTAAATGAAGTAGTTATATATATATATATATATATATATATATATATATATATATAAGAGCAAATAGTTAATAAAACATGTCAAAATACTTTGAAAAAAAGTTAAAAACATATTTACTTTGATAAAGAAAACACTAAATAAGTGGATAGTCCTTAATCCGCGGAGTTTCGAAGAAATACTTTCCTTCTCATCAGAGGGTAGGAATTAGCAAAATGCGGGATCCGATTTTGCATGCAAAAGTATTTGATGAAACTGCAAGTAAGTTAAACATCTTACTTGATAACAAAAAGTGAAGCAGAAGGAATAGGGTGAAGAAAAAGGTGATTCACGTGAATGGATAGTCTGGTGAAAGGTAAAGTATCCAATGATCCAAAAATGTACATCCAAGAAATTTTATTAAATTTCCATTCGCACAAGTAAAATCCAAGCAAACCGCATAATTAAAAGATGGTCCAAAATAATCCCAAAAGCCGAAATCCATGGAATAATTCCCAAATAGGTACAAGGAAAAATGGGAAAGAATTCCAATAATATTATTAAAAGAAAAATAAGATATGCGTTAAACTCGGCTGCCGAGACAAAGTATCTATCTATCTATCTATCTATCTATCTATATATATATATATATATATATATATATATATATATATATATATATATATATATATATATGTACTTATGTTTAATAAAAAACTTTAATTTATCTTGAAAATACTATTAAAAAATAGCACAATTCAATAAATACATAAGCAAATATATATATATATATATATATATATATATATATATATATATAAACAATTCATTCAAATATCACAAGTATATTTAAATCACATTCATTTTTATTTTATATATGGTACGTCTTGCGCGTGTTTCGTCGAATGGTATACAAAACAACTAAGCAGAGACCCATATAATTCCACAAGAGAATTACTTTTTGGAAAACGACCAAAGTTGGAATAGAAAACGGAGTTCTTTTGAAATTATATAAATAAAAACCACAAGAACCTTACCAATTGTAGGTTATTTATAGATCATTCTAGAGAAAAAGAAAAGAAAAACGATGCCAGGAGGGAAAATTGTTGCATATAACTATGTATATGCAACAATTTTCCCTCCTGGCATCGTTTTTCTTTTCTTTTTCAAACATATATACTGAAACTATGTTTCTAATATTTCGTATTTAATTTTTAATGAAAGAAATCGATAATTCAATTAATATGTTATTTATTGCATCCCTAATTAAAAACAAAACTTAGTAATATAGTAGAGACAATTCCTTATTACACGGAGTCACGAAAATTTACACTTTTCTCATCAGAAAAGGTAATAAACAGCCCAGTATGTAAAAAAATATTATTATGACGTCAGGTCTCCTTGCTTGAGTGGGCTTATCCGTTTTAACCTCCATACTTTAAAGGATTTTATAGATTTTGCCTTCAGTACTGTCTCTAGTTTGTGCCTGTAATATTTGTCGGCATATTCGAAGCGTAGTCGCTTGTAGAGTATCCAGTGTCTTGCTTTTACATACAATCGTGCCTTTTCTTGCATTCTTTTTGAGCTAGTTTGCTGCATTTATTTATTATGTGCTTTGCCATTTCGTCTCTTTGTTAACGGAATAAACATTTACTGTTTTCTTGTGTTTTATCTATTTTAGCTTTAATGTGGTTAGTTATAATCGCTTTGTTCTGTGCAGTTGTTAGTAGAGATTCTTCCTCTTTTTTCTTTTTTAGTCTTCTTAATTTTTGTTCCTCTATTCCTTCTTCTTCTTCAATTTCTTCTTCTTCTTCAATTTCTTCTTCTTCTTTATTAATGAAACCAAAATTGCTGATATGTTGTAAATCAATTTAAATCAAATCGTACATGATAAGTCCTTAAGGTGGTTTCATATATGCTTGTGAATTGGATTTTCGTTGCATATAATCATCTTCATAGGAGATTGGTTAGTATATCACGTGTACATTTTTCCTCACTTATTCTTTGTTTCTTTTCTAATTTATTTTCTTTCATTTCTTCTTTTCTCTTATTAGACTTTCCTTCCTTTGTCTTTCTTTTCTCCAATACTTCTTTCAACCATTCTTTTTCTTTCGCCCTTTTTCTTTCTTATAGCATTCCTCTGTTTCTTTCTTTCTTTCTTTCTTTTTTTCTTTCTTTGTTTTTTCTTCTTTCTATTATTTATTTTTTCCTTTCTTTTATTTGACCTTTCTTTTTATCATTCAATATTCCTTCCTTTTCCTATTCCTTATATTTTTCTTTTCTCCCTTTTTTCTCTTTTTTCCCTTGCATTTCTTTCATTGTTTTTTCTTCCTTTCTTTCTTTCTCTAATATTACCTTCCTCCCTATAATCCGCTATTGCTCCTGATCTTCCCTTTTTTCTTCTTCCTCCTATCCTTTCTCCCTTGGTTGCTTCCCGTCGTTCTTTCGTCTAGCATACCTTCATTCATTCAAACGATTTTCTTCCCTATCTCTACCGCCTTCCTTTCGTCCTTCTTTTCTTCGTTTCTTATTTCCTTGCTTTATTTGAGATTCCTCCTTTCTCATTTCTGTCCAATCTTCTCCTGCATGCCTTATCGTCATAGATAACTTTCATCTTTCATTTTCGGTTCCGTTCCAAGTCGCTGGGGACACAAAACAGGTGCGCCCCTTTCAAGAATCTCCGAATAAGCACATGTTCGCTAATGGTCTGGATGTCCGACAAGATAAATACATTTAAAAGGAAAACTGATGAGTCTAACGTTTGGGAGGTAGAGGGCTTTTTTATGTTGCGATGAGAAAGAGGCGGATAATAGAATACTTCTTTCCAAAACTTCCGCCAATGTTGTGTGTGCATGCTTATATATATATATATATATATATATATATATATATATATATATATATATATATATATATGTAAATGAGATAAGTCACAGATTAGAAATCAAGTGAATGGTCCTGTTAGATATTAGAGTGAAGTAATAATTTCAGGACAATCCTAGCCAAAAAGGTAAAGCTCAATATATAAAAGTAGAGCAATATATAAGTTTAATGATTCAAGTTAAATTCTGTGGATCAAAAATATATAAAAATATATTCAAGTTAAGAATTTATTGTTTGAAACAAGGAATATATGGAGAAAAATTATATTTATTTCCTTAATCCATGGATTTTCAATAATGGCTCATATCATCAGAGAAAATGAAATGCAATTAGCAAAATGTTCAGCTATGAATAAACAAATATTTTGCTTTTCAGCACATATATTGAAAATGTTATTTAAAAATGATTTAAATGGTGCTTAAAAGTCATAGAAAAAGGATATCATACAACCTGGACAGTCCAATATCAGAATGAGTTCAATAGTTTCCGGGATATTACTGCCAGATCGGACGAGTAGTGATCCAAGGGGAAAATCTAAAATGATCGAGTAATCCGATAGATTGGAAGCATGTACCAAATCTGAGGTGATATCCAGAATATCTGATTGTCCAATACCGTGATTTTGAAGGGCATATGAGATGGTCGTCCTCTTCGGCGATGTAAAGATCCGTTGATGTTGAGGTTTAGAACTAATTCAGAGTTCTTGGCGTCCGGAGATTTTGCATCAAATAGTGAATCAATATTCAATTCTTTTGCATATATTTCCGTCGATAATGACAATACATATATGAGTGCGTAATTTTCCAAAGCTTTATACGCTGAGTCATACATACAAATTCCTGAATTCAGCAAAAAAAAAAAAATCTTTTTTCAGTCTGATATCCACAAAATATGGGCCAATTTTTCTGATTTTTAGAAGATCGTTTTACTAGATGAAAAGAGTCGAAAGAAAACTAGTTTAAGGGAAAAGAAAGAGGAAGAATACGAAGATAGCTAATTTAAGGACATTGGCATAAGGATGTGTTGAAAAGAAATTAATAAAGTGCTTGGTCACGAATGTGAGAACTAAAATACAGATTATATATTTAAAAACTATACATTACAAATTTCAGAGACGTAACATTATTTCCACAGCTCATCAACATCGCAGCTCACAGGATCTTTGATAGCCAATAAACAAAAATCCTACTTGTGAGTCATCGGCTTATGTTCTCAGGTGTTGAATGACCCCGTCCCCTTGTTTATGATGAAGTAGGTACTCGGATCTTGGACTTCCGGTTTGTTGGATATTAAAGCTCGTGTGACCTGTGACGTTGGACTGTGGAAATAATTATATGATCTCTCACATTCTCAGGAAGTTTGGGTTATTTTAACGACTTCTGTTTACTAGAGGTTAAATTCTAACCTCCCATTCGTCAATCACTCTCATATTAACCTAACAGCTTCCATTTACATGATACAAATAGATTCGAACTTTCCATCAGGGAAAGCGAAATGTTATACGCGGGACAGTTGGAGGCAGAGAGTGATTGGGTAGATAATAATTTTTTTTTTCATAGAAATCGTTTTAGACAAAGCATGAAGCCACTTGATGTAACGTGCTAAAATGCTACTTTAAGATTAAAATAAACTAACCAACCATAATTATTAGCTGAATAGTTAGCAATTTCGAAATAGTAATATTCACCCTTTGTCAGAAACGTCATTCATCGAATGTGAAACCTAAATGACAAAATAAGGAAAGAGAAAGTTAAGAAGCTGACGCAAATAAACCCAAAGTCAAATTGGATGTAAACTAGGGTAAGAAGAAAAGAGTAGAAAGGTCATGGAAAGGTCATGGAAAAGTAGATTTATATGACCTTTTCGATAGATTTTAGGACAATGTTGTATGTTAAAAGTGCACAAAGGTCTAAAATGTGTTCTAAGATGTTTAGCGTCATTCCAGGGACAACATAGATTTTGTTGCTGGCATCACGTATCCTAGCGGTGGTGTGGTTGTTCAATAAGCCGAGAAACGGCGGTAATTCGCAACAAGATTTTGTCCCATTTCGTTTGTATATCTATCGTCGTCGGCTTATCGTCGTATCTTTTTAATGTGTTATCGGAATGATTTTAATTTCCACGCATGAGATTTTGGAGACATAACTGTCGCCAGCAAATTCATTAAAGGACCTAAAAAGAAGATATCAGAAAAAGAGAAAAAAAGGGGTCGGAAAAATAAGAGGAGGAGGAGGAGGAGGAGGAGTTAAAAGGGATGAAGAGAATACGAGAAAAAAGGAGGAACTGTGGATGGTGAGCGGATAAGAGTGAGAAGGCTGTAATGATGAGCGATGGTGAACTATGAACAGAGAAGGAGGATATACTAGTTAGGGAGGAGGAAAAGTATGAGAAAGGGTCTGTAGGAAAAAGGAGGAAGGAAGGGGGAGAGGGAGTAGTAATGGAGAAAAAAAGAAGAAGAAAGGAATGATATAGTTACCAAATTAAAAAGAAACTTAGAAATTAGGTACCCAAAAGAAAAAAAGAAAGGAGTGGCATAAAGAAGGAGGATGATATGAAGGGAGAAGAAAAGGAGGGAAGACGGATGATAATGAGATGAAGGAGAAGGAGGAGGAGGGGCTGGGAATGGTGGGAGGCGAGAACGTATGGAAATGAGAATGGCGTAACTGTGAACAGTTAGGGTAGAAGCGTGAGAGCTATATATAGGAAGGGGTTGTGGAAGAATACAAAGGAGATAGGAGGAGGTAAGCAAGGTGGATAGAAAAGGAGGAGAAAAGGAGAAGAATTATGAAGAGGAGGATCGCGAATGAAAGAAAGAGAGAGTGGAGCGGACGGAGATGAAAAGGATAAAAAGAAAACTATGAACGGTAACGATGAAAGGAGGGAGTAGGATGATGGAAAAGAAGAAGAACAACAACAATAGAAGAAGAAGAAGAAGAAAAAGAAGAAGAAGAAGAAAGAAAATAACAAAAGGAAATAAAAGAGAAAAACATGAAAAAGGAAAGAAACAACGAATAAAACCATAAGAAAAAAAAAACAAAGAAAAAAGAAAAGAATGTATTATTACGGACTCACTATGAATTCTTACATTTTAGTCACAGCCAGAGATTATTCGCTGATAATAACCGGTCGTCTCCTCTAGAGTCTAAGTGACAACAAGTCTACCCAAATTTCCAATGGGCTCCACCTCTTTCTATAGCGGTTGCAAATGACTTTGCCTTATCGCAGCTACAGCTTATCATGGATTTCTGTCTGGCAAGGATCATTGGTCTTCACTGAAATTGGGGGCGGGGTGACAGTAAGCTCCCTAAAGTCACAGTCCTCATAGTAAAGATTCTTTATGCAAATTTTTCAACCTCGAATGTTCTGAATAATACGTATGAGTCTGCGATTTGCAATCATCTTATAAATAACCATGTTTACGACCTTGAGTAAGTCTCACTCGCCCTTTCATTTAAAAATTCTAGAGACTATTTTTATTAAGTCGTTGAGACCTTCTCTTTGCAAGCAAAACGAAAATCTTTTAGGACTTAATTTGGTCTCTATGTAATTTTTCCCCCGTTTATTTTTCGTTTTTTTCCCCTCTCCCCGCCATATTCATGATTTTTTTAAAATCGTATTTTCCTCTATTTAGGTCTGTTGAGCGAGGAACGAAACCTGGTTAGCTAACCTTTATTTTCATTTTTTATTTTTTTAAATCATGTTGATTGATCTGTATTTAGCCATTATTAAATTCTGTATTCCCCGAAAAATTTTCATATATATATATATATATATATATATATATATATATATATATATATATATATATATATATATATATATATTTGCTTTATCTTGTATATGGAGCAATTTTCATTTAGATGGGATAGTACTTATAGAATATTACTGCCAATAATATTTTGTAAGACCTATAATCACAGGTTTCCATACCAGTTGATTGTTAGATAATTTTATTCTGAAGGATATATATATATATATATATATATATATATATATATATATATATATATATATATAATTTTTTCATTTTTTTATTAATTTATTTTATATTTTATTTATTATTTCTTCTTTTTACTATTATTACAACTAGCAGATTACCCGGCGTTGCCCGGTATTAAACGTAACATTAAATTCCTTTTTAAATGAATTAAAAACGGAAAGAAACTGACATATGTATGCGAACATTACGTTTTTTTTTCTAAACAATTCACTTCTTGTAAATAAAAATAAAGAAATACTTGAACTAAGATCGAAACCAAAACCTAAAGACAGTGAGTCAAGTACGATAACTATTACACCAGCTTGCTCGATCTTTAGAGAGTGCTTTTAAACTTACTTATTCTTAACATAATCATGTGAACGATTCGCGCATGTGCAGCCGTGAAACCGTTGACAAACAGATAAAAATCCGATGACCCACAACTACCAATTTTTTTCAATTTGACCACTTAGCAGCCCTTTCTCGCATGGAAACGGATTAAAGTTTTCCACGCGTCTGAATGCCCTATATACCAAATTTCAAGTCTGTAAATCAACAAATCGTTGAGTATATAAGTTGGGAGTTATCTTCACGCACACACACATTCTCATTTTTAAAGATATTGATATTATTGGTGGTAGGAGTAGTAGTAGTAGTAGTAGTAGTAGTAGTAGTCATAAAATATGACAAGAATAAGATAAAAATAAAAGATAGAAAGAAAAAGAAGAAGAAGAAGAAGAAGAAAGTTAAATATAATAAAGAGATTGAAATGAATAATAAGAAATATAACCAAGGAAGAAGAAAAATAAAACGAAGAAAGTGCAGGAAAAGAGAAAAAAAAGGAGGAAAGAAGTAAAAAAAAAAAAATGAAAATGAAGGAGATCATATAGAATAAAATGAGAATAAAATATAAGTAAAGATGAAGAATCGTTACTTTCATGGCAGGTGCTCGTCTGAACTCTAATGTCTGGTCCCCCCTCGCCAATCTTTCACGAAAAACACCCGTCTAGCTGAATCCACTGTAAAAAATTTCCCCCACTCTATATCTGTGCCTAAATCAAAACGCAGATTCCATGAACAAAGCTTCTTTCTTAGAACTGCACGCCTGTGGAACTCTGTTCCGTCTGCCTGCTTCCCTCCGGACTACAACTTGGATGTCTTCAAGTCCAATGTTAATAAATTCCTAATGAACCGCCCCCTTAAATAAACACTTCATCAAATCTCCACACTAACGTAATGTACTTGCAATAACCCTTATCCCTGAGTGGCTTCCGGGCCTTGATAAGTGGTGATCACTGTGTAAAAAAAAAAAAAAAAAGAAAAAGAAAAGAGAGGATGTGGATACGAAGTAAGACGAGATGATATAGGTTTTGGTGTAGGAGGATGCTGTTATCAATAACGAGCAAAGAAAAAAAAAGAAAGGAAGAATTAAGAGACACATTGCCGCCATTTGGGATAATGTCCGAAATTCAATATTTCGGTGTCAATTTCCATCTGTCATTCGAGTCGAACATCTTAAAGACAAGACGAACGAAACTTAACCGCCATTTTATTATCAGCATGGCTCAATGGCTTCGTTCAGTTTTCAAGCATTTCACGCTCCCTTTAAAGCCGTTTAACAACGACGGGGTAGTTTATTTATCTCCCTTTTGGCGCGAAAGTAACAACATTATTAATAACGATGCAATTTTTACTAATGATCTCTCATAGATCTTGAAAATGATTACTCGAAATCTATAATATACACGTGTCAGTTATTTATCTCCCTCTCACAGTGAGATGATGTGACACAAGGGTGGAGGAGTGGAATTTAAAGAGCAAGTGCCTTAGAGGAAAAGCACTCTAGCCTGCAAATAAATAAATAAGTAAAATAAAATAAATAAATAAAAAATTCCTGGACAATCTCGTCAGCATTACCCGGTACGGGGGCTTCATGATATTAGCAATAAACTAACTCCAGGTTAACGTCAAAACTCAATACGGACGATACTAAAAATATAAATACGAATTGCTTAAGACTGCTACTCGCACATGGCTGACGGAACAAGAACAAACTGTTCCCATGGATTAGATAAAGTGTCCGGTTCATAATTTAATACATATTCTGGAGTTTGACGTAAAGATTTTCGAGTTCAACTAGGCGCACCTGTAGAATTTCGGAGGCTACATCTACAGAGAAATTTTGAAAATAATCTCAGATAAGGAAAGAACATGTTTATCTTTCTCCCATGACTAGAAGATATGGCACAAGGGTCGAGAAGTGGGATTTGAAGAGCACGCGCCCTCCAGGAAAAAATGACTCTGGCCTGCTAAAAAAAGGTACCTGGACAGTCCTGTCGGCATCCTCAAAAAGAGCGCATCATGTGATTAGCAATAAGCTAACACCTTAACAATACAAGGCCAGAAACATACTGCAATCATCAGGAAAAGTCATTTCGATAATAGCCTTGACCTTGTTGTCTCTGTGGCAGAGAGAAAAATCCCTATATATATATATATATATATATATATATATATATATATATATATATATATATATATATATATATTAATTTTATTTATACAAACATTAATAATAATAATAATTAATAAAATTAATAAATAAAATTAATAAAATTAATATACCTGCTCTGTTCACTCATTGAGCACTATTTTGATAGACACATGTTGTTTCATTGGATGTACTTCTAGGAAACTAAACTCTACTGGCTATATATATATATATATATATATATATATATATATATATATATATATACTCGGGTTTTTTTATATTCAAAAGTAATGGACTAATGAATTCAACGAGGTTGTTAGATAGTGCTCAATAAAAAGAGGTTATTCATTGAACTTTTGAATAGTCAAGTCGCTGCCTGATGATATCTGTTGTTTGATTGAAACAAGTGGCTATTTGTAGCAGCGGGATGTGAGCATGTTTATATAACAATAAACAAGTATATATATATATATATATATATATATATATATATATATATATATATATATATATATATATATGTCAATCATTGCGTGTTGCTTGTATTTCTGTCTGCCTCTCCACCCGGGGACAAAATTTAAAACAAGATTTTATAAGCGATTTCACGGATTTCGATACAAATAAAAATATTGGAAGTGTGGAATATTCGTGGATCCTTATTCAACCCGGGGCAACATCGGGTCTTCCTGCTAGTAAAAATCTAAAATCTAAATACAAAACAAATGTCATCATTAGATTCTACATAAAAATTTACTCTAAAAAAAGCTGCGTTTGATCAAACATAGCCTTTTTTAGAGTAAATTTTTTAATGTAATGTAATGAGAGTATTCGTTTTGTATTTAGATTTTTACTAGCAGAGAAACCCGATGTTTCCCAGGATTGAATAAGGATCAACGAGTGTTTCATACTTCCAATAGATTTATTACCATCGAAATCAGTAAAATCACCCATCTTTCAATCAAATCGATTAATTGCCTGCTCTAGTAGAGATCCCGCAGACGTACACCGAGAGAAAGCTTCACATACCTCCCCGCAGTGACTTAGTTCACAATACATTGGAGTTTACATTGCACTGTAGAGAACTTACTGTTGAATTTATAAAATTATTGTTATATAATGGCTTGAATTAAATTTAAAATATAAAAGTAAGAATCATGGTTTAAATCTACTCTAAAAGGAAACATTCATTATGAATGCAACCCTGCTTTATTAAAGAACCTACTGTTGTTTCTATGCGTCTATGCGTCGGGCTCTTCTGCTTGAGCGGTAATGAAATTTCTCAAATACATTTGTGATGTTAACTTTGATGAAAATCGGGCTTTTTCTTCTTTAATCGAATTTTTTCGATTATCGATTTTCGATACTTATCAGAGGCGTTCCGACACAGTACATATCTAGGAACACTCCCAGGCACATGTGATACATTTGTGTGTAATTAACAAAACAGTCCAGCCGTTTCGGAGTTCATAGGAAACAAACTCACATTCAAAGAGACAAAGTGTCTTTCATATATAAGTAGAAATAAAGATAATTTTTGGTATCAGTAATCACACCCGGAAATCTATAAACGGTAAATACAAGAACTGATTTATTTTAAAAATTGATGATGCCAACCTTCTGCCTCGAGGGACAATGACGTTATTCATCTAGTCTGGTGCACTGCAGCGTCTGCTGTGGTTATACAGTCGAAGCATATGTTGCCTCTCCAGATGCAGGCCTGGGCGGATGATAAGCAGACCTAAATTTGCCCATTTACCAGGGTCCGCCTCTCTGCGTTGCAGACAATATCCGACGGAAAGATAAGCCAATACGGTCCTAGCCAGTGCACCTGCAAGAGTTGCCAGTTGTAGTGCTCCACCATCTGTCTATCGGGACTCCAAAATTAGAAATTAAATAAAATAATATTAAAAACAGTAATATGGGATTAGAGGCTAAGATAAAGTACGCAAAAGTTCTGATTCATTACAGGTTAACATCGGTTGAGTTAGTCATATATGTGGTAAGTGAAATCGGCAACTAATACTAGTTTATTACGAATTAGTTTGTGTAAAGAAATGACCAATTAAATGGTTCAAAGTGCCGACCGTTGTCTATAGAGTCAGGTTTCAATCCCAGCTGGAGACATTTGCTCGTCTAATAACATTGAAAGCTTGTAATACAACGGAACAGTCTGTTACTGGATGGCCACACACACACACACACACACACACACACACACACACACACACACACACGCGCGCGCGCGCACGCGCGTGTATGTATGTATGTATGTATGTAGACAAAGGGCGAATGAACCCTTTTTCGGGGTCAACGGCCAACTAGCACCGTGTATGTTTGTGTGAATGTATGTGTGTGTTAGGGTGGAGAGGACTCCCGTAAGCCGTGGTGAAGGCAACCTTTCTAGGAGAAGCAAATCTCTGATTTAAAAAACCATAAAGCAGGAGACCAGTACCCGCATTAAGCTGGTCTGCAGTTTAATTTGTTGCTAGCTATCTTGCTCTTGCTTGTTACTGGATCTCAGCATTTTGAACCGAGAGAGAGATTTAGCTGTCGTACAAAGCTAAGACTGTAACATCATTTTTGTATAGATACTCCCTTAGGCATTTGGGCTCATGGACTTTAAGTGTCCGAGGGAGTGGCCCTCGTCTGGCAAGACGTTGCAATCATCATCATGTATGTATAGTAAGTTTTGAAAATATATAAGGCAATTAAGTTACACAGAATTTTCAACGTTTCATCCTCGTGAGAATTCGCCAGGCGGTTCTATGTAACTTAATTGCCACATATATTTTCCAAACTGACTACCTAATTCTACTTACGTATCGAGCACTGTTGAAGTAAATATCGAAAATAGATACACAAAATTTTATGCAGACACATAAAATAATAAAATATGTATAATCAAATCAGTACAGCGTTATATATGTA
>NC_136483.1:183151329-183153829 GCF_053919585.1 Euprymna scolopes
ACTTATGTTTCGGATAGTAGCCCAAAGTAGCCAAATGGTACTGTGCCTTGTTTGGGGTGAAAATGTAATAAAAATGTAACAACTAGCTGCATGCCCGACCTTGCCCAATCATACAATACGCTTAAACATGATATTTTAATCTATGCAGCTTGCGTATGTATTATTATAGAATCAACCATCTAATGATTATTATATATTACGATGAATAATTTACCCAGTGGGCTTGACGATCTTACAAATACTCTTCATTGTTTTATAGATACAACGGAAGAATTTTTACAGGGGAATATTTTACGTTAAACCGGCCAATGTTAGACCGATGTAACGTAAAAATATTCTCTTGTATTTTCTGTTTTAATCTATAAAAAAGAAAGACTATTTTTAAGATCGGACTTTTTCGATTCTCGAAGCTTATCGGATGAATTTCTGTACAAAACATATCCAAGAACACTGCCAGAAATATAAATTATCTTTTTTTGCTCAGCCGTTTCAGAACCTATGAGGAAGCAACACACACACACACACACACACACACACACACACACACACACACACACACGCACACACACATACACAAAGTGACTTTTATATAATAGTAGAGATAAAGATAACTTTTAATTCACAAAGAAGTAACAAATGTATAGTAATAATTGTCTTTCGGAATTTAACGCACCAAAATGGTTGATATGCCGTAAAACAAAAGCAAATCCAGGTCAAACCGATGCCGCCTTCTTATAGGAAAAAAGTAAAATTCCAAAAAACACCCATAAATTATAGCGACCGGGTCTTCACGTCTTAACAGAATTCCTTGTCGATATATTTTACGGTGTAAAAATGTTTAAAAACCTAACGCGTCTCCCATTACTCCTCGGATTTATACCCCGACACTCCGCGAGGGATGCTCACTGTAAAACAAAATGGAGCTTGTGGGTCAATACGAAAGAAAAGAAAAAGAAAATGCAGAGTTTATTCCATGTGACTATTATTTTCAATCCTTGCGCTTATTTCATTTTATTTTTTTATTGCGACACGCTCCCAGTAAAAGTTTTATAGATATATTTAGACACCTTTCAACCATATAAGCGCAGAGTTTCACTTTACTTGCGAGTGTCTACGTAAGTCGACCTGAACTGAGTTCGCAGACGTCTACAGAAATCAACATGGAGACAGCTCGACAACATCTATAGAAGTCAACGTGGACGCAGATCTACAGCGTCTACAGAATTCGATATGGCGCATATGTCCTGGTAGAAATGCCACTCGCTCGATTTGAAGAGTGCTGGCCTCTTCCGACAAAATCCCTTAAAACCGCAACATAGTATTCCTTGTTGACTGTCTGTCCAGTGGGAATCCAATGCATATAAATCATGCCCGTGCAGTAAAAAAGGGGGTCATCATAAGTTTCTTAGTGGATTTGATATGTCTTGCCTTGGGTTTTGGAGAGTCAGCATGCTTCCACTGGGATCTCTGCTTCTTGGTCTCTGGGTCATAGTAGTAGATCCAGCTTCCATCGCAGGCCACCAGATCTGAATTGATACAACTCGACCATCGTCTTTCTTTCTGATCTTCTCTGAGAAACCTTTGGAGAAACTTTGCGCAAATCTTCCGCATCTTCAGTTCCTCGCGAATAATTGTGTGTACAGTTCCCACACTGATATCAAACTGTGCACATGGTCTCTATAGAAACACAATTGTCCTTATTCATGGAATTCTTTATTTGGTCAATCAATTCTGATGTTCTGACTACCTTAATCTTCCCACACCTCTCATCATCTCTCACAGACTCCCTGCCTTCCTTGAATCTCTGATGCCACTCAAAAACTGATGCTCGATTCATGCAAGATTGTTAAAAAGAAGCATTCCATACGTTTCTGTGGAACTTTTGTCAAGTTTAAAGTCACATTTTATTGCATATTGTTCTTCTAAAGTGTCATCACGTCCATATTTTATTTTTGAAATTCCCCAGCTGTGACAATCAGGCTTTTAGTAGGGGGTATTGCAATTCATACTGTAGCTGTTCATTTGAACCCGAAATTATAAGAATTGGTCAGTAATCTCAGCTGTATAGCAATAACATACTGAACTTTCAAGCGTCTACAGCAATTTTAAATGGCTGTACAAAAAAGTTTGGACACCTATTTAAGGCACCTTGTAGATGGAACAGATCAAAGATATGATATAATACTATGTACGCTATAATCACATTGAAACACCAGTTCTCTTTAAATCACCGGTTAAGCAACGTTTAGCTTGTCAGTATCAGATGGGCGGCCATTTAAGAATACAAGGCGCCGTATGTAGAAGAACGTCGACACTTCTCTGCTAGAACTGCAAAACTATAACGTTGGCATCTTTTTTGGTGGAGATATACATGTGACTGTCGACCTGCCTGTGAATTTGATATTCCCCTGAAACTTACTCCGGGGTAGGAAGCCAATTCAATCCGCTTAGTGTGAAAACTGGTGTAATCCTATTAGAATAAAAGCTTTAGATATGAGGT
>NC_136483.1:183156329-183186329 GCF_053919585.1 Euprymna scolopes
CGTTTAAAATCAATAAATTAATTTCATATATCATTAGTACCAGCAATGGGAAAGTAAGGTGTAAAGTAATTAAGCAAAGAAATAAAAAAAAAACATAAAATAAATAAATAAAAGCATAAAAATAAAAGAATCATTTTTGGCATCGGAAAATAGGCATACATTATTCCGATTCCTATTTTTTACCATTTCTGATTCCAATTTAGACAATCGTCCCAACACTATTTCATTTCAACATTTTGTAATCGAAAATCCACTGTACTGACAATGTTCAACGTTGCTTAACCCCTTTCGAATTGCTTTAAAAGAACTTTGGAAATATTAGCCTCAAATTTTTATCCTTAAAAATCAAGCATTTCTGTATTATACAGATGGCATCATTTTTATGCGTTTCATTAAATTGTCGCCAGGTGGTGCTTCTCTCCATTCAAATTGTTTATATATTTAAAAAATTAAAACTATAATATATCATTGACTTTTCAAAAGGTGCCACAAAAAAAAAAGAAGCTATTTTTGTTACAGTGATAACTTTACTTTAATTCAAAAAAGTGCGTCGGAAAAAAAACTACAAACAAAAAATCAAATTTGGCTTTAAGTAGAAAAATATTTCATTTAAATTATTGAATTGTTATGAAAAAATACAATGTTACTTTAATTCCAAAAATGTTTTATTAAATCATTTTTTCTTTCGCATACGTTTCAAAAAATGATTTTACAATTATATATTTTGTGTTCGGAAAAAAATATTTTTTGTTATTACTGTGTTATTTGACCGAGAAAAAATTGAACTCATTCCCCACCCCAACAATGGCGATATTCGTGGAATGCAGAAGTGCAAAAATTCCTTTTCATCCTTTAAAATGTCTTATATTCTAACAACTGGATATTTTCCAAATGCCTTTCAATTGTATTATAATGATATTATTTTTGTACGACCTTGAAATTATCGTTAAAACTTTTTCGAATTTTCTGTAAATTGTGTTGGAATAATATTGGAATTGCTTTGAAACTCTTATAATTGTATGCGAGCTGAATTCTTTTCAAACAGAGTTGGAATGGCCTCTTAATTATTATATATAGTTTTAGTATCCTTTTAACGCTTTTGGAATTATTTTCGAATAGTTTTCGAACTGTCTTGAAATGTTGTTGGAATAATGTTGGGTGTGTGTACGATGTTTTTTGGTACACACTCAGGAATGTATGGACATTTTTACTTCATGTGTTATATAGGGGTTTCATTGAGAGAGAGTCTTATTATAAGCGCAGTCTTAGAAGAGTCTTATTATAAGTGATGCTGTTGAGAGAAAGGGATGTTGTAAAGAGATATTGTTCGTTTTATGACGTTTCATATATATTAAAGTTCATTTTTTTCAAATTGTTTTTGAGTTGTTTTTTTTTTACATAGCCGTGAGGTTGTGTTCGAATTTTAATAGCATTGTGTTAATAGCATTCGAATTCTCTTCGAATTATCTTTGAATTTTTTTTGGATCCGCTTCAGTTTTTTAAAAAATTTCTTTGATTCATTTTTAACTGTCTTTTTTGATCTGTCTTGGAATTGTTTTTGGAATATTTTCGGACTGTCTTGGGATCTTTTTTGGAATTGTGTTGTGACAGTCTTTGAAATTTTTTTGGATTTCTTTAGATTTTTCTGAAACTGTCTTGCAATTTTCTTGGAATTTTCTAGAGATTTTTTGCACCCCATCCACATTTTGTCTCAGTATATTGGAATAAATTTAAAAATGAACACAACATTGAATTCATAGAGGCAGCCTCCTCATTTTTTGCGCAAGTCTAAGACATAAACAATATATATATATATATATATATATATATATATATATATATATATATATATATATATATATGTACGTGTATGTGTATCTCTGTGTGTGTATGTGAGTGTGTATATGTGTGAGTGTATGTGCGCGCGTGCGCGCGCGCGTGTGTGTGTGTGGAGCGAGGAGCGAGCACGATGACGCATTTGCCCTATCTATATAAACACATGTATCACAACATCCAAGTTTTTATTTTCTCCAGAAATAATATTGCTAAAGTACATTGCATATGTGTTTGTATGTGTGTGTGATTCATAAATATCTATTCATCTTACGAATAGGTGTCTGCAATATACATTAACGTAATTATTTTGTAATACCTAAATATAATATTTTCATACCCACGTATATATATATATATATATATATATATATATATATATATATATGATGTGTGTGTACACATGTATATATATACATATATACACATATAAATATATATATGTATATATATATATATATAAATGAAAACAATCTGGAAGTAAAGAAAATAGGACCCAAAAACAGTTTTAAAATCCGGATTATATATATATATATATATATATATATATATATATATATATATATATATATATATATATATATACATATATATATATACACATATATATATATACATATATACATGTATATATATACATGTATATATATATATATATATATATATATATATATATATATATATACAATTCTGTATCTCTTATTTGCTTTTTATATCTCCTTTTCTTCTTTTTTCACTTCCTTATTTATCCTTCCTACTTTTTTTATCATCTGAACTTCTTTAATGATTTTCATTATTTTATAGTTACCCATATTTTTAATGGTATAAGTAATATATACTGTTTTCCGATGTAATCTTATATCTTATACCTATTTTAAATATTTAATTATTTTTTACTGTATTACTCTATTCATTAATTCGCATTTTATATCTAAATGTTACAACGCCAGTTTTACAAAATCTATATTTGCATCGTGTATAATTCTGGCTCTTCTCGTCTTCTGATGAGATGCATTCAGTTTCGCAATATCATGACCTAAGGAGGTTTCCTTTTTTAACCTTTCCTGTTTTTTCTTTTTTCTTTATTGTTTTGATGGTATAATACAAAGTTATATGAAACATTTCTTCCTTATCTTTCATGTAATTGCGTACGCAATGGATGGAAGGATAAATTTGTCGTCCTCAAGAAAACAACACTACAGATTTATTTTAAAACTTTTATTGAAAAAATCCATTCAGGTAACTTGATTATGTAGTAGAGCTGACATCTATTCAATGTAACCGCCTTCGCCGCAATCACGCCCTCGATACGAGTCCGGGACTGGGAGTATGCCTTTTCCACAAGCGTTGGCGGGAGCTCGGCGAATACTCGGCGGATGGCGTCGATCAGGCTTGCTTTGGTGCTGTGGGAAGTCATGTTAGTGATCTTCTCGACGTATAATCAAACGCTGTTATCCAGCGTGTTTAGGTCAGAGGAAGTAGACAGTCAGAAAAGGATACAAAGTTGTAGAACGCCTTCTGAAGCCAAGCCTAGGTCTCTTTGGACTTCTGGGCCAGCGCCGAGTCCTGCTGCCACACTCAGGATAACCCAGTGGTCACCTGATTGCACCAGAGAGTCACCACACTCTTTAGTACATCCAGATACACTTTGGTGTTGGCTTGCAAGCTTTCAAATTTCGAATATGTGAGGTAATATGTGATATTACCTTCATTTAAAACAACACCAAAGACCATAGCCGAAACTTTGTTGAGCTCTGCCCTCAAGCATTGAATCGTCCAGATTTGCATTTTGAGGATGCTGACAATGGTTCTGTTTTCATAACTTGGATTGGTACAGAGGATGAGTTGTAGAACGGCGTACCTCCGAACTCGCTCGTTGAACATTGTGTCCCTTTCAGACATGACAGAAGGCTCCAATCGCTCTTTGGATTTGTACACAACTGGCGAACTGGAAGATAGTCTGTAACAAAAAAAGAAAAGAAAAGAAGGAAACTGGTTTTCTATCAAACGGAAATGGAACCATGTTGTCGTTTTCTATGGCGACAATTTTATCGTTCCACCCGGTATTATCTTAGAATCAATCCCCTTTTACATATTACGAGGAATAATTTGTCCAATGAACTACTTCGCATAAATATTTAAAAACTAATAAAATTAATAATGATAACGCCGTTCATCAAATTTGGCCTGGTTTTGTTTATAATATCATGTGAGCTGATATTTAGGCTTGCGATAAATGCTCTGGAAAAGGTGTTTCCGATTAATGTTTATTTTTTAAATATGCAAACGAATAAATTATTTGCAGCGATTTTAAATGATATCTTTTATCGTAAATTGAACTCATTAATAAGAAAAAATTAAAATAAAATGGTGAAATGGAACTGGGCTTGATCTGTAGTGGAAAGATCTACCACTAAGCTATATATCTAACACTAGATCTACCACCAAGCTTATATAAGTAATCTATTTTTAAAGAAGAAATTATTTGCTGAAATTATATTATCTCCCTTGGCCGTTCTAACGCAAAAAATTCTCTTGTAAAAATTATTCTTTTTATCTATGAGAGAAAAGCTACTTTCCAGATCTGATTTTTTCTATTTTCGATACTTATAGAATGAATTTCTGTGCAAAACATATCTAAGTACATTGCCAGACATGAATTATCTATGTGTGAAATTTGCAAAAGATAGGTACAGCCGTTTCGGAACCTATGGGGAAGGAACTCACACATACGAACACAAAGTGACTTTAAAAAACAATATATATATATATATATATATATATATATATATATATATAGTTTTGAATAAAATAGGCGGAAATTTCTCAAGAACTCTTTCGGCTATCATCTCATCAGGAGAAAATCGATAGCATACAAAATAATATGTCGAAAATAAAGAGTTCTAATGGGGAACTTATTGAATGTGCCAAAAGTACGGAGACACTAAAATAAATTTATTAACGTTTAAAAACGATTAAAATGTTGACACAACGAGGGAAGAAAAAAAAATTAAAAAATTTAAAAAAAAAACGGGAAAAATATTCAAAATTCTCCATAGAGAAACAATGCGCTTGATGTTTCCTTTTGCCGGCACTGAGAAGGTTTACGCACCGCGATAGAGACAGACTCCAAAATCTTTAAATGGTTTCTGGAGTCCGCTCTATGTAGCACCTCAAACCATTCTATTTTATATCTATCGGCACAGCACGTGTTGTCAACCAAATGCTGGCCAATAGCAGAGTCCAAGGCTGCAGAAGGAGGGAGACCACCAGACCCCATCCTCCCTTGTCTGATCTTCGATGGAACATGCTGGTTTATACGAGTCAAAAGATGCATTTTGTATTATTTTGTACGCTATCGATTTTGACCTGATGAGATGATAGCCGAAAGAGCTCTTGAGAAACTTCCGCCTACTTTATTCAAAACTGTATATAAATTCTGTACCTCCAAACATTTATATATATATATATATATATATATATATATATATATATATATATATATATATATGCATTTCTCTCACTCTCTCTCTCTCTCTCTCTCTCTCTATATATATATATATATATATATATATATATATATATATATATATGTATGTGTGTGTGTGTGTGTGCGCATGCAAATACATTCATATTTTTATAATACTCTAACTCTATAGTATTGTCGTTTGAGTTTGCATTCCATATTCATGCAGGCGTATGAAATATGAATAGGATTCTGACATTCAGAATTGTAAATCTATGCAATTGGCATGGAAATGTTCATCAAGAATGCAACCAACATTTCTGGTGTAGCTTTCTAACGAACAGTACATTTTGTTCTTACATTTGCACTGTATTCACGCACACAGGCGAACCCACACACTTACGCACACATGCACACACATATTTATATGTGATAGAGACTATCCTCCATTGTCTAATGTCTCTCTGTACAGAGGTTTGTCATAACGTCTTACATGAGGATACATCGGAAGTAAATCCTGACTAAATATTCAAAAACATGGTGTGCTGTCTCTTCAACTCATCCAGCACGTTCTGCGCATGTGCTGTCTCTTCAACTCATCCAGCACGTTCTGCGCATGTGCTGTCTCTTCAACTCATCCAGCACGTTCTGCGCATGTGCTGTCTCTTCAACTCATCCAGCACGTTCTGCGCATGTGCTGTCTCTTCAACTCATCCAGCACGTTCCTCAGACTGCGAACGGAGACACCTATCTATTTATAGAGAGCAGCTTCTAATACTAAATAAGTAGCCGTAGACAATGGAGAACTAACAATTAAAAATGAGTAAAACTAAACTACATACTGGCAAGCAGGCAAGCACCCAGGATAAAAAGGGCCCCTCAACCCTTTTATATAGTGTATATAGGCACGAAGAGATAAGTAATAGCGCAGACCTTCTCTCACATGGAAATGGCACGATACTCATGACAGTGGCTAACTAGGGTCATCTATCAGGCCTTGATAAAAAAAAATCTTGCTTTCCTATTACCACTAATTCTAGTAACCATAAAACACAAACATTAGAGGGTTAAAATCCCAACGATGGTCAGTTGCAGAAAAAGAAGGTCGTATTGTTTTGCTACAACTTAACAACTTCGAGAAGTGGAGCAAAACTTCAGATGCGATTCTTATCGAGAAGATAAAACATATATATAGTAGTACCCCTGGATACGGCGACCCTAGGATACATTTTTGTCAGGTCCTGATCTGGAATGCGATGTTTTCCCGGTTCCCGGTTACGGTATTTGCCCCGCCTTACGTGTTATTTACAATGTTATTTGATTATATACATGTGTATTATATATCGTACTGTATTTTGTTATTTTTTTTAATGCCGTATCCCGGGGTTCTACTGTATACATTTATACATTATATACATTAGTGGATACATGTAAAAAATGTCTTTTCCATCTTTTTATCTTTATATATATATATATATATATATATATATATATATATATATGTGTGTGTGTGTGTGTGTGTGTGTGTTTTATTTACTTAGCTACGCATAAACATTCCACTGCACGTGTAAAACATGTTTGTATTGTAGAGGCGTTGGTGGACGAGTAAGTCGGAGAGGTGGTCAATGATTTGTGTGTGTGTATGTGTGTGTATAGTGTGTATGTGTGTGTATGTGTGCGTGTGTGTGCGCGCGTGTGTGTGTGTGTGAGAGAGAGAGAGAGAGAGAGAGCAATGGCTGAATGAGATCTGAAATTGAGGTTTGGGGTGTAGCCCGAGGGTGGACACATGATTAATCTCCGAGTGGACTAAACAGCTGGGGATGACTTATAAAAATACGAAAGTAAAAGACAACCTGATTTATTTACTTGTAGCAAAGTGGCGTTAGCTGGTGGGTAGCGTTTTGGTTCGTTGCTATTTTGAACAAAATCGCCAGATCCTAATTCGGATTTATCCCGGAGTTCATTAATTTAAAAAACAACCGTTTCTCCCCCCCCCTGTGTTTTTCAGGTGGAGTCAGATTACTGGTTGGAGAACTTAGAGAAGCATAATACAAAATACTAATACGTTTACAATTTTTTAAATATATGCTTTAAAAATTCGTTTTAGTTTTTATTCATTTTTATTTCAGTAAATATTCTATATATTTTTATAAGTAAAACAGTAGATGTATGTATGTGTGTGCGTTTTTGTATACATAATTTACTGATAGACTCTTAAATTACTGGTCACATGACACTAAAATTAACAGGAAACACTGATCATGTACAAACAATGGTTTATAACGAGAAAAAAATCTTTGTTTGGATTGATAAATTACACATACAGAAATATGTCGGCAAGATGAAATGTAACATGTTCATTTCAACTTGCTGACATATTTTTATTACTTTTGCCCATGCGCAAATTCATTCATAGCTTTAAGTGGTTTAATTTAAACTTTTTTACTTATCTGTTTTGGTTTCGATTCTAGGTGATGGCACCCGAGTCATGAAACAGATCTTTTGAAATCAGTTTTATGTATCAGATACAATATAATATTCAATAGATAATTGCTTTGTTATCGTAAATATGAAATCTATAAGAATTAAAATTTATTGAAGCGTATTTCACGACCGGAAAAGCCCTCTTCCTAATAGTAAAAAAAAAACTCTCCTAACTCTCAACTCTCAATGCTTAGTAACAAAATTTATGAATAAATGAGAAGCATAAAAGCAGGCAGGGGATATCTTGTTTTTGATTTTTTTTTTGAGATAATGATCGACAATTTGGATTATTTCGATTATTCGGACTACTATTCTCAACTTGAGTTATTCTCATAACATTTCGGCGGTGTCATCTCCGACCTTCTTCAAATGTATCTTGTGGAACTCGGGAATCTTTCTGTCGAACTCGAGAATCTGTACCAAATTTTGAATAGAGCCTTTTATTTAATTCACCCATTTCGAATATCTTAAAACGTCTACCCGTGCATGGCTGACGGAACGAGAGCATGCTACCCCTAGAAAATAGAAAGTGTGCATGGGTTTTACTTTTGGAAGACTCGTAACTTTTGATTCTTACTATTTTGTTCGTTGATCCCCAAATTCCAGGCGTTTGGTGTTTTCTGGGCTTTTGCTTTGAACGGGTAGTATCCACCTATTTATCCACCGTATCAACCCTTTTTCTTGATGAGTTGTTACTCATTAGTAAATACCATCGATGCCTCCGTTCAGTCTCAAAAGACAAAGGATACTCCCTGTATGTGCAGCTGCACATGTAATTATGAGACTAGGGTTACGCAATCTTCAATCACACCTCTCCTGAATCCGCACTGTGTGAGACCAGTGGAAAGGAGACTTCTAAGAAACAATGCCGAGATAAGCAGGGAGCACACACAGCACCTGGAAACCCAAATGGTCACCCATTAAGTACTGACCAGGTTCAACGTTGCTTTACTTCGGTGATCCAGCGGGAACCGGTGTGTCAACGTGATTATGCCGTACAATTAATATTAAGCCTTAGATAAACAAACGTTGATTAACTAAGCCTTAGTATAATAAGAATATTTGGTGCTTGTTAAAATCGAATTTTTAAATAAGTTGTTCATAGCAAAAATAATATTATCCACCTTTTTCTCATATCGAAAAAAGTATTATATAAAAAAATTACGATAATTCATCGAGTAGGACAACTGTGTTTTTCGTGAAAATAAGTTTATCGCTATTGGCAAAACAGGAGGGTTGCCATTAGCAAGAGAGAAGTGTACGGAAAGGGAGATAAGCCAAGTCAGTTTAGACGGAAAGGGAGATAAGGCAGTTTACCAGTTTTTCAGTCTTCCAGAGAGCCAAAACTCACACATAAAATATTCACATTTTATTCACACACATATACACATGTTTGTTGTTCATTTCTGTGTTCGTTTTATAAAATATTCAAATTTAATTCACGCATATGTACATGTGTTGGTTTTTGTTTTTAATAAAAAATATATTTTTGATACAAATTTATGAAAACAGAACTGTTTCGTTATTTAATTAAATTACCTTTTCTTGTTAAAGAACAATATATATATATATATATATATACATATATATATATATATATATATATATATATATATTTGATAAAAACATTTATTGATGTAAATAAATTTTACTTAATCCAAATAACTTAGAGTTTTTTCTTCTTCTTTTGGCTAAACATTCTTACCATCTTTTCGCTTATACTCACATGACTTATCTCCCTTTGTGCCAGCTTTTTTCTTGCTAATGGCTGCTCTGTTGTTTCGTTTACAAAAAAAAACAAAAAAAAAAAAACAAGAACAAAATAGCAGTTGTCCTACTTTTGGATATATTACTTTTTTCGATATAGCATAAAAATTTTTTTTACTTAAAACGACATATTTAAAAATTCGATCTATCAACTATAGCTTAATAAATACCAAATATTTTTTTAAAATGATGTGGCACTAACCATATAAAAGGATACACACTTTTATTGCTACTATCATGGGTAAAAACAAGAACAGCGCTTAGCCATTGGAAGTTTTTTGAAAAAAAACAAACAAAAAAAAAAACGATTGCCGCATGCGCAGATATAACGCGCATCTTCGCACGATGGAGGTGAGGGATAGAGGATGAAGGTCAGTGAGCAAAGATTCCGTAGGAAAACATAAAATAAATTCTGAAGGTCGACTCGAATCATGGCTTATCCTACCCCTGAGGTGGAAGAAGACCCCTCCTCCAATCCTAACCTCAAACAACGTACAACACAAACACTACACGTGTAACGTATGGTTTTATTCCAAAACTCCCTTTTTCCCACCTTTTCCTGCTGCCACCCGTAGAGATATTCCAAGACGCTCGAAGTGTATTTAACTATGTAACAAAGATGATTTTGAAGCAAGATGGAAGTCGGACGCTCGTAACGGTTTGCTTCTTCGGTTGGGGAATCCGAATCAAAATTATAATAATAATAAAAAAAAATAATACTATTTGAAAAGCAATGATTAATGCGTTCGGTGAAGTTTCCGTTTTTTTACTAAGGCGAGAGTACGGCTTATAAAGGCCATTCGAAGATAAGGCTTAATGAGTATCAGGTGAGACAACATCGTGGTGATCGGTAATGGTGGAACTTAGGTATGATTTAATTGTTTAAGAACACGTCTTAACAAGCACTTACGTTCATTAGATTTGAAAGCCACCATGTTATAGTTAGCTGGGAATTAGTTCCACATTATTGTGTTCCACAGACAGACAATCCTAGGGCTGAAACATTGATCAATTGATCATGGCATTTTTGTTTGGTTTTAGGCACAGATAGAGAATAAGAGAAATTGTTAACAGTTGTTGCTATACGAGTTTATACATATATATATATATATATATATATATATATATATATGTATATATATGTATATATATATATATAATCTCTCACATTCTGAAAATTATATATATATATATATATATATATATATATATATATATATATATATATATATTAATCCCACAACTTCGTGGACACTGCTATCGAAGTCCGTCCACTACGAACAACGCAAGACATTTTAGAACGTTACTAATTTTCTCGAAGGCAATATCATTGGGTTGAAAGTTTCTAAGATGACGCTTCAAGATTTTTAATTTTTTAATATTAAGTTCATATATTAGAAGCCTTCAGCCTTTCTTGTGTGCGGGGCGTTTGTTCAGTTGGCAGAATGCTTGCCTCGCATGCAAGAGGATCGAGATTCGGATATGTCAACCTGATGAGTCCAAATGAGGGCGAAATTCGAGTCTTGAACTTCCGATTTGTTGATAATCTTGGCGCTTGTGAGCTGCGACGTTGTTTGACTGTGGAAATAATTATATAGACTCTCACATTCTGAAGTTATATATATATTACTCTATAAGTAATAGACGTCACGCTATTGTAGAATTCACAATATTTTATTCAAAACGAGGAATACGAGAAAAAGTTAGAAAATTTCCTTATTTCATGGAGTTTCAAAGATAGGCTCGTCTCCTCAGAGGAAAAAACGTTAGCAAAAGGAATATACAGATAAACGTCTTATTTTGCTGGTTAGCGCAATTTTTGAAAACGGTAGTTATAAAAGTTTTTGAGGGAAAGCAAAAGTTTATAGCAAAATAAAAAAAAAATACTTAGCAATGTCCAATAATTAGTGTTGCAGAAATCCAGTAGAGAGAATGAGGTTCGTATTCGGTAGATCCAATAAGAGATCTCAAAAGGTGTTCTGTGGAGTCTCTTTAAAAATATCCAGGGATGAAGAAAAACTGACATATTCTTGTAGATGAGTCTTGGGTTGAAGAGTGGGGGTAAAATTAATTCCATGGAAGATAGATGTTAAAGCGTAGAGAAGCGTGTGGGGACTTAAATTGAGGATATAGGCTTCAAATGGAGAATAAATAAAAAATAATTTGTTATAGAATTTGTAACATTGGCAAAACGGTACTTCCTTAGCCAGGTCAAATCATAAACTGGTGAATGGTAGCGTGAAAAAAAAGGTCCAAAGTAAGAATTACACCCTTTTTCTTCCAAATGACTGGCGTTTAATTCCATTTCTTGTAATAAATAATTTCATCAAGAATTCTTTTTTTTTTTTAATAAATAATTTTACCAAGAATTCTTCATATGTTTTGGTTTCGATTTCGATTATAGCTGAAGCAACTCAAGTTATATATATATATATATATATATATATATATATATGTATATATATATATATATATATATATATATATATATAGTAATTTATAAAATATATATGGCGATTAAGCTACACTGAATATTCGGCGTTTCATCAACTCTAGGACTCCTCAGGCTTTTGTGCATAAGCCTGAGGAATCCTAGAGTGGATGAAACGCCGAATATTCAGTGTAGCTTAATCGCCATATATACCTTATAAATTACTAACCAGCTCTACCTACGTATTGATCACTTTTGAAGTAAATACTTAAAGTTTATGCATAAATCTATACTTTCGTATATTAATTTTATGTGAGTAAATTAAGTAGTTATATATATATATATATATATATATATATATATATATATATATATATACACACACATACACATTTCTTTTCTTCATAAGGAATATATCTACCTGATGAGTCAAAATGAGAGCGAAATTGGAGTCTTGAAAAAAAAAATTCTTTTCTTCATAAGGTTAGGTGCTAGTTTCGATTCAAGCTGATACAAACAAGTCATATTGATATACATTTTTTATATTTGAAATCGCACTTTATAATATATAAGAATTGATAGAACATTGACTCCATTATAATATATACGAAATCTACATTAATTAAAATATCATATTTAAGCATATTTTCCGACCGGGCTACGCCGGCCGCCTTTGCTAGCTTAGATAAATACTTTTGCAGTTTTAACAAAATGACTATACTAATATCACTGCGTTTCAATTTACGCTGGACATCCATAGAATGCCAACATCAATATGAAATGTCCGCTATGGAATTTCCACAGGCCCCGCTAGTAATTAATAACACGTGGAAATCTCTTTGCGAATAAAATCCGGTTGTTAATGAGTAGTCAGTTAGTGGCGACAGATAATTAAAATTACTTTATGATCGGACGATCTTATTTTATAAATGGGTATAGCAGGTCATAACATATGTAAGACGGTGGCTAAGTGACTAAATGCATTGGTTATAAACCGGGATGTTCAAAGTTCGAATCCAGTTCGTTCTACAGAAACACTTTCATGAAACGCACAGTTGACCTTGTGTCTAACCTGTTTGGAGAGGAGGCAAATTTCTTTTATTTCATACTAGCAGGGGGACCCGAAGTTGCCTGGGATTGAATGATGATCAACGAATATTTTACACTCCTATATTTTCATTGTCATGAAATCCGTGAAATCACCCGGGGGGAAGCTTCACATGCCTCCATGCAGTAACTTTGTCCAAAATCATTATTACTCTGCATTGCGCTCTAGAAAACCTACTGTTTCTTTTATAAAATTATTTTATACAAACTTCGTTCCAGTTAAGGAAAAAAATACATTAAGAACTTTACGTGCGGGGTTTAAACCTACAGACTACATCATGCAAAAAAAATAAAAAATAAAAATAAATAAATAAATAAAAAAATGAAAAAAAGGGTAAGTTTTCAAGTCTTATAAAATTCTTTGCAGTTAATTAAAAAAATTAAGAAATTTACGTGCGAGATTTGAACCTACAGATCACATGCCAAAAAAAAAAACAAACAAAAACAAAAAAAACAAAAAACAAACCCAAAACACGCTATCAACTTACCCACAGTAGAATTTTCACGCCCCATTGTTATATCATTGTTGCTAAGCGACGAAATGAAAAATGGCTTCACCGATGATAGATAAATCAAAATAACGGTTTCGATTATCGATTACCGATGATTATCGGGAGTATTCCGAGACAAAACTTAACTAAGATCACTCCCAGACTTATACAGTAAAGTTCTGTAAATTTGAAAGAAAATCTGTTCAGCCGTTTCGGAATCTACAAGGAACAAACTCACACAAAGAAACAAAGTTGCATATAATTGTGGAGAAGAGATTTACGTTCTATTATTTATATCTATCTGTTTTTCTTAAAATGTTTCTATTTTTTTTTATTTCTCTTTTGGCCGTTTTCTCTATTATTCTTATCAATTCAATGATCTTAGTTTATTTACTCTTGTATTTCCAATCTCTTCTGGTCTTCGTCTCATTTTCCCTCCCCTTGTTCCTAGCTCTCTATTTTCGGACTTGATTCCTGAAAATATTTCTAAAAGGAATTCATTGAAGATAAACAAGCATTTCTTTCGGGTGTTTGGCACCGGCGGAATTTCTTTCGGCTCAACACTCAATTGTTTTAACCAAAATGTCGAACAAGAGAAAGGAATGCACGTACGATTCATCAAAAAACTCAACTTGTTCTTTTTTTTTTTTTTTTTTACATGGGGGTCACCACTAATCAAGGCCCAGGAGCCACTCGGGGATAAGGGTTCGCTCCCAAATAATGTGAAACAAATTGGTGGATGTTTTGCCCCAGAACCGATTTCTTAGGAAAACAATGGATACCAATATGGATTCATGATTCAACGAATTTTCTTACGTCCGATCGGTTTCAAAAAACTACTTTCATTAAGGATGTCGACGACTTTTTCGTGGTCTATTCCATGAATTACTACCTGCACCGGAAGTAACCAATGCTAACAAAATAAAATCAAAAAGTCAAATTTTTTTTAGTGGAAATCGCTTCAGACGAATTATAAAGCCATTTCATGTAAGAAATTTGAAAATACTTCAATGTCAAAACTTAGCAAACAATAATTTTATACTAATTGATTCCGACCCATTAAAAGGAATAATAGCCTCTATGACAGAAACATCGATCAGGAAATGTGAAGACAAAAAGACAAAATAAGAAAAGCAAAAGTTAAGAATCTTATCAAAAATACACCTGAGATTGACCTTTTACTCCCTCAAACACCAATTCATAGGCGTTGAATTTTTAACCTGGCCGGTTTGTAGGGAATATATACGTCGAGGGGTTTAAAGAAACTATTTTCATTAAGGATGTCGACAAATTTTACACGATCCATACCAATAATTTTTTTATTGTACCGGAAGTAAACAATACTAACAAAATAAAATCAAGCAAATCTTTTTGTTATGGGAATCGCTCCAGACGAAGCATGAAACCATTCTATGTAAGGAGTTTAAAAATACATCAATGTCAAAACCTAGCCAACAATAATTTTTATACTGATTGATTCCGACCGATAAAACAGCAATGTTAGTTGTTAGCCAATAAGCACACGGAGTTTCGTATGCACAGCTTAAATGTTTTGACACTTCAGCTTTCCCCAAACAGATGGAGACACTGATCGTCTAACCCTGTCGCACGAATACAAAACAAAAACATCCTAATAAAATAGACTCGCATAGCGGCCATTTCACTAAGAAATGGCTGTCAAGTTCAGTTGAACACGCCAATTTCTAAGCAATCCACTTCTCTCTTTTCTCTATCCCCCTCCTTCTCTTTGCTTCTCCTTAACAGTCTAGTAAAGGAAAACGCTGGCTACTACTAGCGATAATACAAAGCAGTTCGTAAAAATAGGAGATCGCTAAATGGCTGAAAATATCTATATATACATTTTGTTTCTTCCATCACTTGTGCTTATAGCAAAAAGTATGACCGTGGACAGAACAGTTATACAGTAGAACCCCGGGATACGATGACATCGGAATACGGTTTTCCTGTTACGATGTGGTTACGGTATTTGCCCCGCCTTACAGTGTTATTTATAATGTTATTTGATTATATACATGTGTATTATATATGGTACTGTAGCTTCTTACTAATTTTTATTATGTGCAGTACGTGCCATACGGCGATTTCACCTTATCATTGCAATCCCGTACGGATTAATGCCGTATCCCGGGGTTCTACTGTATTTCAATCTCAGCTGAAAGCATTTGTAAGTTTAACCGAACTGAACAATTGCACTCACGTATATATAATAATGATTATCTATCTATCTATCTATCTATCTATCTATCTATCTATCTATCTATATGTTAATATCCTACCCCAAAATCCCCCTCCCTTTTCTTTCCCTCTTTTTTCCCTAGTATTCCTTCTAAAAACAATTCTTCCTAATACGAACTAACCATTTCTGTAAGGTCTGACGAGGCTGTTAGATCGTAAACACGGTCGAACATCCGAAGCATATGTAACCAAACAGATAAAACGGTAATAAAAAATAAAACACATATTTGCTCTGCAATAGTATTGAGCACTCTCTTCAGGTTTTTACTAATTACCAGTTTTACCATATATATATATATATATATATATATATATATATATATATATATATATATATATATATATATATATATAGAGAGAGAGAGAGAGAGAGAGAGAGAGAGATAGATAGATAGATAGATAGATAAATAGATGGATAACTTAATTTTATGCACGTAAAAATATTTAAATAAATATTTAAATAATAAATTAATTACAAATAATACGCCCCCAAAATGTGGGGCGACTTGTATATAAACAAAGGGCAGATAATCTCTCCTTTTAAAGCACCCAGGGAGTGAAATAAAATACCACAGAATCGCTTATAAAGAAATAAATAAATCAACGATCTTACACAAACACACACACACACACATACACACACAGATATATATATATATATATATATATATATATATATATATATATATATATATATATATAGAGAGAGAGAGAGAGAGAGAGAGTGAGTGAGTGGTGTGTGTGAGTGTTCCAAAAAGATCAGGTAATTGCTGTGGGGAATCTCAAGTGTGAGAGCTTAATGCGGAGCAGAGCATACATTACATTAAGGCAAAATGAAAAACTCCAACACAGACTTAGTCCAATTTGATTATAAATTTATTTCGGCCCATGAATTCGAAACTAACATTGCTACAACCGTCTCATTATTTGTAACTCTTCCCACAACTATTCTCGCTAGTTTTTTTGGTAGACTCGATGTAGCGAGTAAAATCGGTTAGGTTATTAAGAGTTTTGGCTCGATCATTGCATGGAAGTTTGGGGTTACATAGGCATCACTTAAATTTTTCGACACCTCGGCTATTCGCCAACAGATGGAGACACCGATCATCCTATCCCGTCACAAAATGGGGGAAAAAAGAAAACAAACTAAAAAAAAAAAAACAGAAAAAGAAAATACCCCGGTATTTACTTTATACAGAAGAGATTCGCCCCCTCTCCTCCTCCTTCTCCCTCCTTCTCCTAGTATCTTTCTTTCTATCTTTTCTTCACTCTTGAGCACTGGTAATGGAACTCATGAGCTTATGCATAGGAAAATATATATTCGTAAAAAGAATAGAGTATTCTAGGTAGCTGATAATTGGTATATAAAACCTATCGTCATAAAAATCCGTTTCTTCTTTTAATTAAATTGTGATAAGACATTCTAACTCTTGACAAAATAGTCGAGTTCTCATCTCGGTTTGAAACGCTCTTGTCTTTCGTGACACTTAATGGCCATGATACAGCGGAACAGTACACCTCGTGATTCTAGTAGGGGAACTTGGCCACTGCGAAGTTCTTAGAAAAAGAAAAGATAGCATACAAAACGTGCGTAGACATACAAATTAAAATAATTACACATTTACGAAGGGCATCCCAAAAGAAATGTCTCCTATTTTTATTCTACCCGAATTGATCAGAGGGGATTGGCAATGATTGTTATGATGACTGAACTTATGCATCCATGACCTGAAAATTTTATTACTTTGTTGCAGATATGGATGGTGTGAGATTCCAATAAAGCAGCCTCTCTCATGGACGTGCGTCAGATGCAGATGTCCGTCATTGAATTCCTGGCAAAAATGCATTGAGAATCGTGGTGAATATATCCTAGAGCAAAAATAGTCGCCCATTTTAACGGTACCACTTCCGTCTTCGTAGCTCTATAACTTTTAAGTTAAGAAAAATAGGAGGCTTTACTTTTAGAACAACGCTTTGTACATGAAACAATTTTAATAATAAATCATACTTATTATTTTATAACAGTTTTATGACATTATCGATCCTTATAAGTTTGCTTTACCGATCTTTCTACATTTGTATTATTCGAAAAGTGTTACAATAGCCGTGAGAACTTGCAGGATAATGCAAATGCGATCCAAAAAGCGGAAGTTTGTTCTGCTACAAAAGATTGTTCTTTTTTGTGAACAACAACAAACAAGTGTTAGAAATAAGTAGCTGAAGAAAATTTCCAATAAGATGTTTTGTTTTGAGGAGTTAAAGAAGAAAAAAGTCGTCATAATTTTCATCTGTAAGTAGATTTGGATAAATTCGTTGGCATCAGGCCTCTTGAGGATAAACCGAGCCCCATCATAACAAATAATGAAACGCATTGATCAGTGATATTGATACTCTCATAGTATTCCTCATCTTCTGGATGATAATTATTCCGTCGTATTAATCCTCATTCTCGAATGAATCCTGGCCTTGATAAGTGGTATTCCAAAACTAAAACATATAGATGGATAATATAAACGAACGCAGATATTTATTAAAACATGGATGAACGTTGCTTATATAGTTCAGGAGGTGGTGGTGGTGGTGGTGGATGACGCAGTTCCAAATACGAAAACAGCTAAGAAATAGATAGAAAGGCTGTGATAGACGCTGTTTTGTTTTGGGGGAATTAAAGAAGAAAAAAAAGTCGAAAACCTTTGCGTCAAAATCTTCATATGTGAGAAGATTTGAATAAATTCGTTGGCATCAGGTCTCTTGAGGACAAACCGAGCCCCTTCTACCCCATTACCAATCCCTCCAAAGCACTGGCGAAATTTAATACGGCGCCCGAAACGGTGAAGTCGTAGGTGGTGTTTGCTGGGTGGCTCTTTTTTTTTTTTTAATATTTGTTACGAATCAGTCGATAGTTTCGAGAAGTCATTGACCTACACAGAGGAGTAGAGTTTTTTTTCTTTCTTGGTCGTTTGTAAAAATGAAGATAAAAAAAAATGGAAAAATGTTATTTGTTATTGTTTATTTTGTTGTTTTGAGAAGCCGATATGACATATGTTTACTTAACTTTGACCTTTAAATCCGAAAGTGCGACCCAGCCTGACGCGGGCATACGTTTTCCTCGACCCCAACATGCACAACATGGAAGATAAAAATAACATTTCTTATAATTTCTCATATTTTTATGTATTAAAACAGCTCTGTCTGTCTGTCTGTCTGTCTGTCTGTCTGTCTCTCTCTCTCTCTCTCTCTCTCTCTCTCTATATATATATATATATATGTAGATATATATATATATATATGTATACATATATAGCAGAACTGGTAAATAGTAAAACTTGAAGGAGGTGTTTAATACTATTGCAGAGCAAATATATATTTTTAATTTATTACCGTTTTATCTGTTTAGTTACACATGCTTCCGCTACCGAATCGTATCAACGATCCAGTAACTTCGTATGACTTGGACAGAAGTGGTTCCAGGAATCATCAGTGCAGGGTGTCAGAATTAACACCATATATATATATATATATATATATATATATATATATATATATATATATATATATATATATATGACGTACTTAGCTCATATGCGCAGATCGTTATATATTCATTCTGACTGACGTTAAGAACATTAAAAGAAAAAAATAAATATTTAAATCTCAACTGTATTTCTCGCTGTTGACGATAGCCGAATGGATTGAGATATTGCTAATAAAGTCAGACATGACTTATGTTGCTAGGTTCGAATCTTTCGACTGGTGTTAATCGTGGCACCCTGCACTGATGATTCCCGAAAGATGAATCACTGTATGTATTTAATAATTAGTGTATATATATATATATATATATATATATATATATATATATATACCTCATCAGTTTGCCCTGTATTTAAGAATTAAAGTGATAAGTCATCTCCCTCTCAATACAGATCAATAAGTCTCCTGTGTGTCATGAGTAAGTTGCTGGAATCCATATTAAATAGAGAAATAGTCAACCACCTCAGCAAAAATAACCTTCTTAGTGACATGCAATATGGTTTCCGTTCTGCAAGATCTACCGCAGATGTGCTAACGGTTATATCTTATAGGATTAGTGAATCTCTTGACAAAGGCTTCATTTCTAGGGCAATTGCTCTTGGCATATCAAAGGCCTTCGACAAGGTATGGCATAAGGGCTTACTTCACAAGATTTCCAGCTACGGTATAACTGGAAATGTTTTCTCTATCATTAAATCATTTCTCTCTGATAGGCTCATAAGAGTAGTGGTTGATGGACAAAAATCAGAAGCCTGCAGTATTTATGCTGGAGTCCCTCAGGGGTCCATCCTGGGCCCAACTCTTTTCCTTATCTACATCAATGATCTCCCTAAACACATACTTAAATAATTCGTTGACATCTATGCTGATGACACGACCATCTACGGCAACACATCAAAGGCTGTAAATGACAAAGTTCTCTCTGATTCTCTCTCCTCTGATCTCGAGCGTGTGGTTCAGTGGGGGAAGAGGTGACTGGTTACCTTTAATGCATCTAAAACCAATCTCCTATCTTTACATCATCAACGCTCTGATCCTGATGCAATTCTCTATCTATATAAAAACCAAGTACGTCCAAGGATGGAATACTGCTGCCATATCTGGACAGGAGCTGCTAAAAACAGTCTATCCTGCCTTCACAGCGTACAAAATAGACTTCGTGGCTTAGTGGGGGATGCCCTTTTCTCTTTCCTGCAACCTCTCTCCCACAGAAGAGACGTTGCGAGCCTATGTTTGTTTTATCGTTATTTCCATGGCAGGTGCTCGTCTGAGATCCAATCTCCAGTCCCCCCTCGCAATTTTTTTACGAAAAACACCCGCCTAGCTGAAACCACTGTCCAAAATTTCCCCACTCTTTATCTGTGCCTAAATCAAAACGTAGATTTCATGAACAAGGCTTCTTTCTTAGAACTGCGCGCCTGTGGAACTGTTTCATCTGCCTGCTTCGCACCTGACTACAACCTGGATGTCTTCAAGTCTAACGTAAACAAATTCTTGATGAACCGCCCCCTTAAGTATACATTTTTTATTAAATCCCCACACTAATGTACTGTACATGCAATAACCCTTATCTCTGAGTGGCTTACGGGCCTTGATAAGTGGTGATCCCCTTGTAATAAAAAAATGGAATCTGATTTATTAAAGTATGATACGTTATGAAAAAGAAGGGTTGTAAAGAGATAGCTTCGAATTTGGGGGTATCAAAACAAAAGCAAAATATGATGAAAGTAAAAATAAAATAGATAAACCCCATAATTTATTATACCATACCTGTTCACATTGAAACACTAATAACAATATTCTGTGGACCTATATTAAAAACCTTGCTAAACTCTGTGACATATTTCCATTCTATGGAGGTCAGGTGCGAACGAACACCCCATAATTTTATTATACCATATTTCTTCAAACTGAAACATAATTATCAAAGTATACTTACGCATATAGATATGAAAAGTCTTTATTAAAGTTTGTCCCTATTTCCATTCTATGGAGGCCAGGCGCGAACGCAGACCCCACAATTTTATCATACCAGCCTTATTTAAATTAAAACATACTTATCAAAGTATTGTAAACGTTTTTTTATTAATTTTTTAATTTTTTTAATTCCATACTTTGTGGAACAGGCGCGAACGCCGACCCCACAGTTTTAATAAACCACCGTTCTGCCAGATCAAACATACCCATTCCTGTGTCTCGATACATCTTCTATCATTATATGTAATCAGTTTTTAAAAAATAGTCAACCATATAGGAGACTATTCGTGACCAGACACACACACACGCGCACATACACAAACATTCAGCTTCATATTATATATATATATATATATATATATATATATATATATATATATATATATATATATATATATCCAGGTTGTATCGATTAGTTTCCTAGATGTAAATCTAATGAAACTTGCATGATTATTAAAGAGTGCTCAATGCAGGATAGAGCTGGTACATATTCTGCTTATTATACAAACATTATACAAAACATCTACCATCTCGAATAACATCTGGAATAACATTTTGCATGTTTACTTAATGCAGAAAATTATTGCATTTATCTCCTGTCAAGGCACCAGTCAACACCGGGGCAGAATTTTACAAAGCTAACATAATTTACGAGCACCGTCGCATTCAATAGCAATAGTATAATTGCATTTTGATGTAAGAACTATAGATATTGCATACGGTAATAAATAAACATTAATACACATCTTTCCATACTGCTGAGTTTTGGAGAGAAGAAATAACAAGAGTTCCCGATTACGTATATAAATGCAAAGTATTATTTTATTAGAAATAAAAATAGGTACGGACAAAAATGGCGGAATAAAGATAAGGCGACATAGTTTAAAAGCCGATTTATGATAATATTTTTGTACGTTTCCGACTACTTTTTGATTGTATTTGAAAGATCAAAGACTAAAGTAAATTTCCAAAAGAAAAAAATATTTGTACACGTGAAGAAAAAAAAAGTTATGAAAAGGTTTTGAAGTTAAATAAATTCACTGTGAAAATCCTCTGAAAAATAAATATTAGTTTTCTGGGTCTATTTCAAAGATAATATGGTAAGTCCTAAAATATTGAATTAAATAAAAAAAAAACACCTTGTTTGTACAAAAATCACTTAATTAGCCCCCCCCCCCCAAAAAAAATCAAGCTTAACCAAAGCAAAAGAAAGTCCTCATCACATGGATTATACGAAAGCCCCAAACCCAGGAAGTCAAAAGGCTGTGTGAAAATGACGTCAGGTAGTTAAAAGGAGATAGGGGTGCTGGTTTTCTTTTTTTCCCCCAACCGTGCATCCGCATATTCATATCAAGAACATTTGTATAATTTTTACCATTTTTTAATTTAACTATTTTTCTGTGTTCCTGCTTTTAAATTAATATTTTTTTTTGATTTTTCAAGATTATATAAAACTTATGTTACGCAGAAAGTTTCACATTCATGCAAGCAAGGAAATATTAGAATCTTTCATATAAAAATTATGCAAACTATGTAATTTTTTAAAAAGGTAGAATTATTTTTTGCAATTATAATTTTTTGTGTGAAAATATTGAATAAACAATAGTTAATTCAATGATTATATCGGTGGTTCGAAAAATTAATTTTTATTTGAGTTACATCGAATCTATTAATACGGGCTTTAGGGTTTTTTTTTGTAATGTTCCTGTAGAAATTAAATAGGTTTTTAATTGTTACAATTTACGATTCGTTATTTTCATAAAAAAAGCAAAAATAAATTCATGCATTTTTTTTAACCACTGAAAACCATAAATAATAAACAAAATAATAAACTTCCACTAAGATATAAATTAAAATAATGGGTTCATCGTATTCTGCGATCATTTTTTTAACCACTGAAAACCATAACTTTAGTAAAGGTATTTTTTGTTAAAACAAAATAATAAACTTCCACCAAGATTTGAATTAAAATAATGGGTTCATCGTATTCTGCGCTCATTTTTTGGTAAATACTGCAAATTTCATTAAAATTGGTTAATTTCCTGATTTTTGGTGAATTTTTAAGCAAAGGTAAGGAGTCAAAATGTTTAAATATTTTTAGTATCAGTATTCATTTTTCATGTACCCAAATAAAACCATATAAAACAGTCTAATAGTCTATAGATTGTAACGTTCTCATAGTATTAGTGAAAATCGCGCTGGTACTGAAATTGTTGGCCTGAAAACTGATGATTCGAACTGCTATAGTTCGAATGACTATTTCTCCATACTTTTTACATCAGAATGCAATGCTATTGTTGCTGTGGCGGTGCTCTGACGTTTTGTCAACATTGAAAAATCTGTCCCGGTGTTGACTGGTTCCGCGACGAGAAGATAAATATAATAATCTTCTGTATTAAGTAAAAATGCCGATTATCAACTAAAGAGCAGATATGCTTGGCGTTGTTGAGCGCAACAATATTTTTCCCCTGAGTTTTTCTCAAAATAAACATTTCAAAGTACGATATTAAGTAGATTATTTTGTTATTTAATTTTGCTTTCCATAATTTCCAGAGGTTATGATTCCGGACGACGCCGGGTGGTCCCGATTGCCCTAAATAAATCTATGCAAAAAAACAAAAAACTAATTGGAATATACCCATACGCCGACCTCATGAATATGTGTATGTTATACTATCCCGCAATAATTACACAAAATATAAATTAATTTTAGTTATAATAGGATTCTCTATTATAACAAACATCCCTCTCTCACTATAATTTGACACGAATGCTACAAACGGAAGTTTTCAGACATTTGATTTGGCACAGGTGCTCCAACCGGAAGTGGGCAATCATTTATATAATATTATAAAACTAGAAACATAAATATTGTTCATTTATACTTTTTGATATGATATGGGCATAACTTACTATTTCTACAGTTACAAGAATTCTGGGAATGAGAAATTAGATAAGAATTTGTTAAGGGGTTATGAGTGAACAATTTTCAATTTTCTTCACTAAACATGTTTTCATTGGCGCGTGAAATTGTGGTCATCAGATTCAGTAGATGCAGATTTTAAACTCACCATTTTTATGGTACTAAAATGTTTGACTTCAAATGTGCATCTTTCGAGGTTAAATATGGAAAGAGCGTGAAACGGTGGCGAAAAGCAGCCTTATTTTGATTGTTTGGATAAGCCTTTCATTGTTGAATGTACACAATGTTTGTTTTGTTGTGTGAGGTTTGGGCGGGGGGAAGAAGAAGAAGAAGAAGAAGAAGAAAGAGAAGAAGAAGACGAAGAAGCAGCAAGACACACATGAAGAGAAAAAACTCTGGGAATACATAACATGGTGATTTTAAGAGGGTGAAGAATGTTTTTGATGTGAAAGAATAAAAGGATATGCAGATATAGGAATGGATACCGGAAGTTGATAAAAGTAGAAGAATTAGACAGATGGACCAGAAATAATAAAAGAAAAAGAATTTTCGATGACACTGAAGAAGAAGAAGAAGAAGAAACAGAAGAAGAAGAAGAAACAGAAGAAGAAGAAGATGATCATGATCATGATCATGATCACGATGATGAGTATGACAAGGAAGAGAACGAGGAGTAAGAGGAGGATGGAGAAAAAGAAAGGCAGGGGAATAAAGTGGAGAAAAAAAAACAGGGTGAAAAACAAAGTAGAATAAATAAAAAAAATGAAGTGTAACGAATAAGAGAAGAATGCAAGGAGGTTGATAACGGAAAAAGCTACAAGTAGGGAAAGTAGACGAGGTGGGTGGGGAGAAAAAGAAACAAAGTGAATGAAGGATGCAGAGCAAACTGATGAGGATAAACGAAGAAGGCGAAGAAAATGTGAAAAAGGAGGGAAAGAAGGGGAAATACGAAGGACGGATGTAAAAAGAAAGAGAAGCTCATAGGTGTGGGAGACGGGAATAATTTTCTTGCTCTCAAGCACTTCAACTCAAGAAAGCGAAGAAGAACAAGAAAAACAAGAAGAAGGTGAAAGAAAGAAAGAAGATGAATAAGAAAAAGGACATGAAAAAACAAAAAATGTGAGTAGGAAGACAAAAAGGACATGAAGGAACAGTAAGAAAGGCAGTAAGATTGACAGAAATGGAAAAATAAATAACAAAGAAGAGAGGTAATACTTGGTAAGACATTTACAGCTAGAACACGTTTTATTACCACAAAAAAATATTTGTTACTTTTTCCTTGTGTCTAACTGTAACATAGCGCTGGTGCCACGACTGTTGCAAATGCAGTGGGATCCCACTGCCATGCTACAAAATTACTATCACATGAGAGCATCATATATATCTACATATATATATATATACATATATATATATACATACATACATATATATATATACACATACATACATACATATATGATGATGATGATTGCAACGTCTTGTCAGACGCGTGCCACTTCCTCATACATTTAAAATCCATGAGCCCAAATGCCTGAGGAAGTATCTATACAAATATGATGTTACAGAGTCTTAGCTTTGTACGACAGCTGTCTCTCTCTCGGTTCAACATGTTGAGATCCAGCAACAAGCAAGAGCAAGATAGCCAGCAACAAATTAAACTGCAGACCAGCTTAATGCGGGTAATGGTCTTCCGCTTTATGGTTTTTTATATCAGAGATTTGCTTCTCCTGGAAAGGTTGCCTTTACCACGGCTTACGGGAGCCCTCTCCACCCGAATACACATATACACACACACAAATATACACGGTGCTAGTTGGCCGTTGACCCAGAAAAAGAGTTCATTCGCCCTTTGGAAGGTCTTGTTTTTAATCCTTCAGGCAGACTAGCCGCCCTCCTCACCAAACAAGTCTGGTGGGGGAACCAGTTTAGTCGCCGGTGACCCGACCATGAGGCAGGTAGTACTGGGTTACATGGTACCAGTAGCACATGACATGACCTGACATACATATATATATACGTACATACATACATACATATATATATATACATATATATATATACATACATACATATATATATACATACATATATATACATACATACATATATATATACATACATACATATATATATATATATATATATATATGTCTATATATATATATATATGTCTATATATATATATAGCCACCATTCGCTCATGCATGGAATATAGTTACCACATCTGGGTTGGCGAATCTTTCTCTTATATCTCCCTCTTAGACAGAGTCTTAAAATAACGTCTCTAAGCTTATAGGTCCCCATTGTCAACCAAGCTCCAACCTCGTTCCCATCGCCGAAATATTGCATTTGTGTTCTTGTTTTATTAGGTTGGTGCAAAAATAATGTCGTTTTTTTACGTATATATATATATATATATATATATATATATATATATATATATATATATATATATATATGCATATATATATATCTGATAAAAAACAACATTTTTTTTGCACCAACTTAATATAAACGCTTTAATGGCATGTGTTCTGATGAATCCTAAGCACCCGTGAACCTTAGACGTACATATCATCGACTAACCCGACAAGCAAGAAAAATCCCACCCCTTCAATGTAGAAGTTCCTTGATTGCGGAAAAAACTTCTGCTCTAATAGTTTCTTCCTTCTAATTGCTAGATTTTTGGAATTCTCTCCCTGTTTCCTGCTTCCCTGTATGTACTACCATACCGAAACTTAAATGTAATGCGAATAGACATCTTGTTGCTAAACTTCCTACGTAATGTCCGCAATAGCTTCGTTCCAAATGGTAACCCCTTATGTTAAAGTACATCTTTCGGGTGTTTGGCACCGCCGGAATTTCTTTGGATTCAATACTCAATTCTTTTAACCAAAATGTCGATTAAGCGAAAGGCATGCACTGTAGGATTCATAAAAAATTCAGCTTGTTCGCGTCCAAATAATCTGAAACAAATTGGTGGATTTTTTCGCTTCCGAATCGAGTTCTTTAAAAAACAATGGATACCGATATGGATTTATGATTTAACGTATTGTGCTTACGTCGGTTCTGTTTCAAGAAACTACTCTCAATAAAGATGTTGACGAGTTTTACGTTGTCTATACCATGAGGCCCAGATTATACCGGAAGTAACCAATGCTAACAAAATAATTGGGGGGGGGGGAGTAGGGGATGAATAAGAGTAAAAAATATTCGAAAATTATTAACTCTTAATTGGTGACGTTAGTAAAAAGAATGGGCTAGGATTAAAAGGAAGAGAAGAATGAGGAAAAAAAAAAGAAAAAAAAAAGGGAAGAAAATTCAAAACATGAGAGAGGAAAAGAGGAAAGATTTGAAAAAAGTTCACTGAATGAAAAAAAAAACATTGAAAGAATTAATGAGTTTTAGTAGGAAGGAATGAAAAGAACAGACATGTTAAGTAAATAAACATAAGTTTAAAGTAAAATGGAAGAAGAAAAGACGACAAAACGAAATAATGAAAAAATAAAAATAAAACAAATAAATAAATAAAGACGAATGCACAGAATGATAAATGAATGAATGAGCGAACAGAAGCTCAAATTAAAACAAAAATGCTCATAAAAACAAGAGAAAGGAATTAGAAGAAAGCATGAAAAATCTCACACCCCCACCCATAGGGAAAAATTGGGATCGGCATTGAAAAAATAGGGAGAAGTCATCCACATTATTGTTCTTCTTTTCAATTTGTTTAAAAATAAAAATTTTCAAAGAAATTTTTATTTTATTTTTCTCGCCGCCAAAAGGATGTGGGTTTACCGCAGGGATTATCTTTCATTTCTTGGCGAAACTTCCGGTCTCAATACAAGACACTTTTTAATTTTTTTCTTTCTTTTGTTTTCAGTTTCTCATCTTTTATTTATCATGTGGTTCTTATTTTCTTTCCTCTTTAATTAAAAGTAAAGAAAATACAAAATAACGCCAGGAAAATGTACGTACCAGACACGGAACGAAGATGAGATATTCCAAAAATCATATAATTTGATAAAATAGTTTTTTTTTTCTTTTTTTTAAGAAAATACAATTTTTATTCCGTATCAATGCTTGGGGGGGGGGGGAGCAGCATCCATGATGGAATAAAGAGCAACCGACTTTCATTTCATTTTTTTTTTTTTTTTTGGATAATGTCGAAAAAACAACCGAACCCAGATACGGTTCACACGTGAGGAACAGATATACCCACAAAGACAATCATGACATCTCTATTACAGTAAGGATGCCGGATGTATACGATATGAGGCAGAATGAAAGCGTGTATGCAAAGCATGTGTTTTCGCAATCTGCTATGATGTGTTATAAACGATGTAAAAGAAGTTATAAATTTCTGACAGTTGTTTAATGTTTTTACTTCGGAGGGTTAAACGTGTAATAAACCTATATATGGTTTGTAAAGCCGAAGAGATCGCTCACCCCACCTCCGCAGTTTTGCATCGGGTGATGACGGGCGCGTTGTAACGTTTGGATAATTTAATCTTTATGCATGTTGCTATGTTTCTATTGTACCCAAACATGGCAGAAATAAATAACCACCCCAGGAAAAATAATTGATACACATATGAAGTTTAAAACGATGATGTTTTTTTATAAGGTGGTTACCAATTATGAAAGTTAAAAGGCCACCCAAGGATAAGGGCTAACGAGGGTGAAGTGATTACTGAGACAGCAACTTAGTAATCGTTAGTGTGGAAATTGAGTAGAATTTGATTATTATTATTATAATTTTAAAATGCATACGGACTAGTATTTCATCTTTTCGGGAATCATCAGTGCAGGGTGTCACGATTACCGCCGGTCGGGAGATTCGTGTGCATATGTGTAAATATATGTACACACACACACACACACACACACACACACACACACACACACACACATATATATATATATGTATACAGCGAAGCAGTACTATGTGTGGATGACTATATATATATATATATATATATATATATATATAGAGAGAGAGAGAGAGAGAGAGAGATAGAGGGAGAGAGAGAGAGGGAGAGAGAGAGAAACAAACAGGAATTATCCTTGTTAGTTAATGAAACATGCATAAGAGAAAGAAATGCTACTCAAATATACATATATACTTATATATGCTTATATAGATACATATATATATATATATGTATACATGCATATATATATATATATATATATATATATATATATGTCAGGTCATGTCATGTGCTACTGGTACCATGTAACACAGTACTACCTGCCTCATGGTCGGGTCACCGGCGACTAAACTGGTTCCCCCACCAGACTTGTTTGGTGAGGAGGGCGGCTAATCTCCCTGAAGGATTAAAAACAAGACCTTCCAAAGGGCGAATGAACTCTTTTTCTGGGTCAACGGCCAACTAGCACCGTGTATATTTGTGTGTGTGTGTATGTGTATATGTGTATTGGGGTGGTGAAGGCAACCTTTCTAGGAGAAGCAGATCTCTGATTTAAAAAACCATAAAGCGGAAGACCATTACCCGCATTAAGCTGGTCTGCAGTTTAATTTGTTGCTGGCTATCTTGCTCTTGCTTGTTGCTGGATCTCAACATTTTGAACCTAGAGAGAGACTTAGCTGTCGTACAAAGCTAAGACTCTGTAACATCATATTTGTATAGATACTTCCTCAGGCATTTGGGCTCATGGATTTTAAATGTCTGAGGGAGTGGCACTCGTCTGACAAGACGTTGCA
>NC_136483.1:183188829-183248829 GCF_053919585.1 Euprymna scolopes
GAATAAATTTTGTCCGACATTTTGAATTACTTTCGTCACGTGACGTTTTTTTTTTTTTTTTTTTTTACACAGGCATCACCACATTATCAAGGTCAAGAGGCCACTCAAGGATAAGGGTTAAGCAACAGAAATTAATTATCCCCCCTGTCAACTTATCTCATTTTTAATAAGCGTAATATAGTGATGTCGCTTCCTTTTACAAATTTCTTTTTTCATTCAATAATTTTCTACCTTAACGTTTTTCTTCATTTTTGGATATGTTACTATTTGGGGAGGGTTTATACTTGTTGGTCTTTTTTTAACAGTTTCAAGTCAAAGGTTAATCTCCTGACATAAACGACAATAAAATACATTGAACGAAGGAGAACCTAAAGAGAAAGAATTAGTTATAAGCCAGGAAATGGAAGCAATCGTCCATCAGATATTTTATGCATTAAGTAAGGTGTGGAAAGCTTAATATGGCGTGGGCGCGTATGCGCATGTGCAGTAGCGTTCGCAGACGCCCCTTTTCAACATGCAAGGTGTAGGTACCACAATAAAACCAGCGATAAACTAAATTACCGCGCCCGATATTTCGACATGTTAATTCGCAGAGTAACGCACGGGGTAGAATCCACCCTGCATGTTTACATTTCGTGGGCAAACTTTTGCTTTGCTGTCTAAACACGCCGTAAAGAGAAAAAACTCATGAAGGACAGATGTCGCTACTCAAACCGTTACTCAAACGCATGATCGGAGGGTACTCCTTATGAAGTCGAGATCACCCGCGTTAGGTGGTTTTAACTATGTTCGATTTGAATCCACATTTTTCTGTGCAGTGACCTGAGTTTGGATGTAAGTAATATGGCGTGCCTAGATTCATACGCGAACAGTTACATCAACATGGTTATTGTCAAACGAGTTATTGATTACTGAAGGAGATTTGGTATTTATCTGCTTAAAGTCGAAATAAGGAGAGACGCCCTAAAAAGTAACGCTTCGCTTATTTTAATGTTACCACGCCCGCCTTCGTAGCTCGTCAGCGTTTTAGTTTTGAGTTAACAGATAGTAGGTCTCACTTTTGTAACGCTCCTCGAAGTTACGAAGCTGTCCACAAAATTAATGTTTCCGGAGTCTTCCTCCAAAAATGGTCTCTATTATCGCTTAGACGAATTGCCATCGCGTTCGTGCGTTATACTACTACTACTACTACTACTACTACTACTACTACTACTACTAATAATAATAATAATAATCACCCCTTTTTATGTCACCATAAACTAGCACAACACCATATAAGTGAAGAGGATCAAGGAAGATTGGAAAGACCGTGGAGAGAAAGCACTAGCCAGACCTCCGCTAGTTGAGTGCAAAGATGATTGGGATCTTGGGGAGACTTATTGCCAGCCAAATTTTAGTGAAGATAAATGGTCGCTGCCAACGAGAAATCAATGGTTAACGGCTGTTGCGATAACGCATTTTTTTTTTGCAAAAGTTATCGAAAGATTTGGAGAGTACTAGAAATCTGGGAGACTAGTTGTCACTCAGACTCCAGAGAACACCACAAAATATTTTCTGTGATTCATTTTAATCTAAAGTTCGCTGCCCCTAAAAGAAACATCTTGTACAGTCTGACAATATTACAAAGTCCTATTAAGCGAGTACGATATTATAAAACGACTAAACATAATTGTAATAAACTATTTTATTGACTATTTCTGTCTATGTAATGTCTATTCTAACACCTTCTTCTAATACATAGTTAAGTCAGCCTATTTACTATGTATTTGAAATCGATCAGTTTCTTTCTACAAAATACATAATTGGATTCTGGTTTCGTTTTTCTTGTCAATCGTTGTCGCATGTTCTTAAGAATAAAATGTTATTCGTTTTAGGTTCTTCCAGAAAAGAAATTATTCAGGGCTTAATTATTTTCAACTTCAAAAAGAGACGTATATTTGTGTTGCTTCTTTTTCATTATATTAAAAACTTTTTTTTTTTGGGGGGGGGGGGACACATTAACAAAAGAAAAGTAATGCAAATTACAATTAAATAAATAATGGAGTTTATTCTAAATATTTGGCATTTATATAATTAATACAATGCATATGACCGCGTGGCTCGTTCGTATATGGCGTAATCTACAGGTCCAATGTTCATAGACTCTACCTATTAAATTAGACTTTATTTCAGCAATAAAATGTCTAATGTTGTCTTGCAAGTAGTCTATTATATCTGATTTACCAGCATATACATGGAACATGACATATCCCCAAAGAAAATAATCTAATGGGGTTAACTCGCATGAACGATGTGGCCATTTGACTGGTCCATTTCGTGAAATTATTCATTCATTAATGTTTCTCTTAGTAGATTGATCGTATCATTAGCAATTTGTGAACGCGGCTCAGGTGTCAGTCTGTTCATGATGAATTGCCGAACCAAGCTGAACTAAAGTTAAATGATTGTTACCAAATCTACAATTAAAGAAAAAAGAGTTAATTTAAGGTTTGCCGCCTCTAAAACCCTCTGTAATATTGTCACATAAATCACAGTTACATGTGCTGCTTTGTAAGGAATATAACAGCAACAAAAATGGACAGACATTTTTTGTATATAATATAGTCACCACTTATCAAGGTTCGGACGCCACTCAAGGATAAGTATTAATGGGCACCGCAATGGAAATTTGATCATTTATTTTAGAGGACGACTCTTCAAAAAACCTGTTCACCTTGGATTTGAAAACGTACACGACATTGTTAACTGGGAAACAGCTCCCGTGGTATTGTGTTCCACAGACGAGCAACTCTAAGAAAAATCTCTGATCATGGAATTTTCGCTTAGTTTTAGGCACAATTAGAGAGTAAGAGTTGTTGATAGTTGCTGTAGATGGTCGAGTGTTTGCCGCTGTAGATGGTCGAGTGTTTGCCGCGAAAGAGATCCGCCCCCCGGTATCTCTTTCGCGGCAAACACTCGACCATAGAGTGAATCTCAGTCGAGCACCTGCCATGAAAATACCGATAGAGCAGAGAGAGAGAGAGAGAGAGAGAGAGAGAGAGAGTCTCACAAAGTCTTTTTCATGAGACAGAGGTTGCAGAGAATTAAAAAGGGAATCGCCCACCAGATTCAAAGTTGGTTTTGAGAAACTGATTCGGAAACAGTACTCTTTAATATTTAGTCAAGCGTATCTTTCTTTTATTGATGTGAAGCAACACACGCCATGGAAATGCAAAAGCAATTACAGGACCTTTACATAGCATGTATGGTTTGCAAAGGCACGATATGGCAGTCCCAACGACCATCCCTTAATGGGTTGTTAAAACGCACCTTTTATTTGTCACCGATGCGCATCTTGGTCCTTCCTCTTTAAAAAAAAAAGAAGAAGCGAAAGAAAAACCGACCCCAGCTGTTGACCCCAACTTAGGAGTTTGGACTTATGCTGGGTGTGCTCGGTTGGGGGAGTTATTCAACTGCGTATTGACGGGAGTGGGTAACTGGGATCATGTCAGTAAAGTATAAGACCCGGATGTATGACATAAAAAAAAAAACGAAATAGGTAGGAGAGATGAGGAAGAAGGAAAGAGTGTGTAGGCGGAAGGATGAATACAGAGAAGGGAGGCAATAGAAATAAAAATGAAGAGCAAAGACAAGAGAGATAATTTATTTGTCAAAGCGAGAGGATAAGAAATAAAAAGAACACGAGTAGAAAGAGAAGAACAAGAGAGAGAGAGAGAGAGAGAGAGAGAGAGAGAGAGAGAGAGAGAGAAGAATAATAAAACGAGTAAAAGAAGAACGACTGGTGAAATGGGGAGGAGGAGGGAAAGAAGACAAAGAAAGAACAAGTGTAAAAAAAAAGCGAAAAAAAAAATGAAATAATAATAAGGAGAATGAGAACAGAAGAAAGAAGACAAAGAAAAAAGAGGAAAAAGAAATTAGAAACAAAAAAGGAGGAGAAAAAGATATCTACAAAGCTGGAGGAAAAGCAACAGTAGACAATAAAAGCAAAAAACAAAGAGAAGAAAAAAATCGTATAAAATATAGATGTGAGAGAAAGGGGGGATTTCTATATAATTATAAAACTCTGTGGACCGTCATATTTTGCTTGTTTGCTTGAATCTTGTCTTCGGCGATCGGGCGATTCCATCTTTTAAAAATAAGGACAACAGGTGATTTTACACACACACACACACACACACACACACACACACACACACACGTATATATATATTATGTATATGTATGTATATATATATATATAAATGAATGTATTCAATTTTTTATTGTAATATATATATACATACATATATATGTATATATATATATATATATATATATGGCTTCCTACATACAGCACCTAGTATTGCCAAATGGTTACCTATCTAGTACCGACCAAGCCCAACTTTATTTAACTTCGGCAATCAAGTTTCTTCCAAACAATTGTTTCAACCATATTATACCATATATTATCCTTGTTCACTAGAAGAAAAACAATACAAATATGTTAATCGGTTTTATCCACGTTACACTTGTTACATAAAAAAATAAAATAGATCAAAATAAATTGATCTCAGAAGGCATTTCTTTCTCTATTTCTATTGCAGCGCTTACAACCATATTCGGCATGCTTGAGGGGTTGCTCGTTCCGGATCAATCCCGGTGTGTCAAGGTGATTATTCCGTTAGGGTAAGAGCAACACATATACAGATTAACACATATGTAGGCAGACAGTGCGTTGCAGTTAGAGTTAAGGTTAGATAAACACATGTACCGATTAACACAAATATAGGCAAACAGTACATTACGTTCGGAGCAAGAATAATTACGTCATATAATAATGATAAAAACAACGCTTTTTCCTTAAAAAATTGGTAAAAACAACAACAAAAAAAGAATAAGCAAACGCACGTGTATCGTGTTTTTATTATCTCCCTTTTTTTCAACTAGGCACAAATAATTGGGTTGTCTTACGTCACAAATGCAGAAAAGTCGTAACTAGAAAAACAAAAAGGAGTGGCCTTAAAAAATGCTTAGCAAGGCGAAGCGCCGTTTGTCAACATAGCTACGTGGTCGCTACGTCCCACTTCCGAGTCGTGAAGGGCTCGAGAGGAGAACATATTACCAGCTTACACACCAATGATTAAATCACCCACGCCTGCGCGCACACACACACACACACACACACACACACACACACACACACACACACACACACACACACACACATGGATGAATGAAATACGTTTTTTTTTATCAGTATTTACCGTAGGTTTCAAGCTGTGCGCGAATTTTCAGAAAACTTATACGCTTTTGGTACTATGCTTGGTTCCGTGTCTCTCTTAACCATATAGAAAATGCACACACACATACACACACACATTTCTGTAGAAATATATTTTCTTAAAACATATACCAATCATTATTTAAGAAGCTCAATGTAATTACAGAGCAATATAGTGAATAAATGACAAATAAACATATTCCAAAATTCATGATATTGGCCATCTTATAATTTATTCCTTTAGTTCAGTTGACATATACAATTCTTGACAGTATCTGTTTCGTAGCGCAAAATCAATCCCTTAATTATTATATCAATTAGTGAACCTATTATGCCCTTAACTCACCAGAAGAAATAACAACAATCAATTCGTCAAAAGGAAATAAATTGTGATTTGACATGATTAAAATCCGAAAATTTGAAGAAGCCGCAAATACCTTTAATATGTTTCCATTACCCCATTTTGAATTTTAAAAATAAAGTCACTATACCCAACTATTCGTACTAACATTGTCTATTAATTTATGAATATTCTACCCAAATCCGGTGGGCGTTTACAGTACTCGAAACTTCCTCTTCGTCCTAACTATCTGTTTCGCAGATGACTATCAAGATATGCTTTTACGTCATGATGATAGTGGGGAGTGCTCCATCCTGCTGGAAGTGTCATTCTTTATTCCTAAACAACTATTGGGAACGTGGCATAGCGTATTCATGGAGCAAGTTGAGATAATTTAAAGATGTTATACATTTTATTGGGACACCCTCTATATATTAATTACTGATCAGTAAGTGAATCGAAAACTCAATAGAAATTCAAATACTAGAGCTCAAATTTAATAAGGTAATAGAGTTTAAGTTTCTTCCAAACAATTGTTTCAACCATATTATACCATATATTATCCTTGTTCACTAGAAGAAAAACAATACAAATATGTTAATCGGTTTTATCCACGTTACACTTGTTACATAAAAAAATAAAATAGATCAAAATAAATTGATCTCAGAAGGCATTTCTTTCTCTATTTCTATTGCAGCGCTTACAACCATATTCGGCATGCTTGAGGGGTTGCTCGTTCCGGATCAATCACCAAATTAGATAGTAAGCTTTGCTGACACAACGTGATACCGGTGCCGAACTCTATGGAGAACGTAGGTTCCCTATAAACTAGTTCAGTTGCCCTTTAGCCGAATTCGAAACGGAACCTTTTACTAAATCCCTGCACAGCTCTTTCCTAGGTCGGTGAAAGGTCATGAATCATGGAAGCGTTTCGAGGGGGCTTCGCAATCGGTGCAGCACTGCAATTTACACCTTGGTGGATTACGTCCCGTTATCGCTGAGAATAACTCCAGGAAAGAGAGTTTCGACTGTATCCGTGCAGACTCTTCTGCCAATGACTCAGCATGTTGATTGCGTGCCGAGTCAGACAATCCACGGCCCCTCTTAACACGGATGTGAAATAGCGACATAACTGTGAACCTACGGTCTTGATCTCATCTCAAGTTAAGATGACGACTGCTCAACGTAGGGTTCGAACCGACATTGCCCAGATACGTCACCGACAATCAGTCCAACAGGATCTGGACAATTTGCGTAAGGTGCTATTTTTTCTGTTAGGCTGATGTATGGGTTTGTATACTTCTATTGGATCTTAAAGATCTTTACCTTTAAAATTCTATACTTGATAATTGCTAATCACTTATGATGTTCCTATCGGCGAATGCGCATAGGATTCATCAAGCACATTTGTAGGCCAAAGTGCGGTTTCGCTTAGGCACTGGATTTTTGTTGTGGTGACCACTTTACAGATAACAATGAACTCTTTCACTTACTGTAAAGACTAGGAGAACAAACTTATCGGCGTTAGTACACAAGTTATGCACACTTTGCAGTTGAACTGACGTATACTTTGTTTGTTTGAGTATTTGATGTATTTGCTTTTCTGTTCAATATATTTTGTTTTGACTAAATACAGAGTCGTGTCTTTCTTCCAGAACCTTATTAGTCCACAACAGTAGCGACGAGAGATTTTAAGGAACTTATGTTACTTACACCACTATCGGAGAAGTATCCAGAACTTATTGCGATAAGTTGCGGTGTAAGAAAGGTAAATACTAGCGAGGACGCAAGTAGGCACCGGAAGACTCTTACGCAATTCATCGAAAGAAAAAGTATAAACAGTCGGTAACAGATACCACAATTTGTTCAGGATACAATTGTAAATTATTAAGGACTTTTACCCAGTCATGCCTAACGGAACGAGAGCATATTACAGCGTGTATTAAATAAAGGCTTCCGTTGGAAATACTGTGCAGATTCCAGAGTTCGACAGAAACATTCCTGATTTCGTGATTTCGATAGAAAGGTTCCCAACTTTTACAAGATACATATGAAGAAGGTAGGAGGTTACATCGACTGAAACATTGAGAAAATGACACTCAAGATGAGAACAGTAGTCTGAGAAATTCAGGGAGGTAAATTTTAGCGAGAACGACGATAGATACCGGAAGACGGTTCGTAAGCAGAGAAAGTATAACCTGTCGGTAACAGATACCACACTTTAATCCTAACTCGAGGAGTGGAAATGTGTTTATTCATGCAAGTTTATTCTTGTGAAACTCATACACCCATATTTCTGAGTCGCCCTGCAAAAAGGGGTGACTCATTTAGAACTCATTTGACAAAGAGGAAAGAAACTTATCTGCATAGATTAAATCATAAAACAAACAAAAACCGACAGAACACCATACGTCATCGTTCTTGTAAACAAAGAAGCTGAGAGTGAAACGCATCTGCTGTTATTAAACATGCCCGTTCACTTCAAGCCGATGTTTAAGTGGGTTTATTTATTCGCCAATTGTTAAAAACACATCAATCTGAATTTGCCGGACGACCGGTTCATGTTTGAAGAAATCGGATTTCGTTTGTGTAAAGCCATGAAAATATGACCGCCACTTTTTTTATTTTTAAATTACATTTTCACCCCAAACAAGGTGCATTGCCACTTTGGTGTAGGGGGCTACTATCAGGGGCAGCAACTACTGGGGCACTATGTTGTGATTTGGGCAGCAAGATTTCGGTTCACGTTGCACTTGAACTTCTGCATGTCAGTACAGTTGGGGAAGCAGGAACTTGGAATGGAATTCCAGAGTCTAGCGGTTCTTGGGAAGAAACTACTGGAGTAGAAAGATCTTTTACATCTAGGGATCTCTACTGTGTGGGGTGGGATTTAGTTGCCTGTCGGGTTTGTCGAGGGTGTCTACGTCGTGGGGGCACAAGTGTCTGCAGTTTGTCAGAGCATTCACCATTAAAATACTTGTAGAACAGGCAGAGGGATGCAACGTTTCGTCAATAGGACAGAGGCTGAAGCTTAGATGCCAGTTCAGGGCCTATCAGATTGGCGACTCTTTTTTGAACTTTGTCTAGGAGCGAGAGACTAGTAGCAGATGCACCGGCCCAAATGTGACAACAATACTCCATACATGGGCGAATGGTGGCCTTATAGAGGTACAGGGTACTTTCAGGTGTCAGCAGTTTTCTAGCACGGTAGAGAGAGCCTACCTTTTTCGCAGCGGCCCTGGCAATGTTTTCAATATAATTGTTCCAACTCATGTTTCCTGTGAACGTTAGGCCAAGCAGTTTGAAATATGTACACCCAGACACTGGCCATTGCTATTGGTGGCAGAGAAGGTTTTTTGTAATTATTAAAGGAAACCAGTTTAGTCTTGGCAGCATTGAATGTGACCATCCATTTATGTCCCCATTCCACTACAGATTGGAGGTCATCCTCTAGTGTTTTTGCCATTTCTTTAGATATGTGTTCGTTTGTTTTCCTGTCATGCCTGTTATAGAGTGTAGTGTCATCAGCATATATACCCATCTCAGAGGCAGTTTTGTCGGGGATGTCATTAATAACTATTAGGAACAATAGAGGTCCAAGGATAGACCCCTGAGGCACTCCCGCATATATATCACACTGTTTAGATGTACGATCGTCGAGGACAACCTGGATTATTCTCTTATCTAAGAAGGATTTAATTATGCTAAGTATTCTCCCAGTGATACCGTATGATTTAATTTTCCTGAGGAGACCCTTGTGCTATACCCTGTCAAAAGCCTTAGATATATATAGAGCTACCGCTCTGCCCTCTCCCGCTTTGTCCAGTGAATGGTATATACGTTCAGAGATTACAGTTAGGATGTCTGCTCTGGAACGGGCATGTCTAAATCCATATTGTTTGTCAGTCAGAAGTTCAGCATCTGTAAGGTGCCGGACTAGAGCATGGTTAATTATGGTCTCAAATATTTTGGCGAAAAGTGGGAGGAGGCTAATGGGGCGATAATTTGATGGGTCAGTTCTTTCGCCAGAATTCTTGAATATTGGTACCACAGAAGCAGTTTTCCAACAGACCGGAAAGCATGATTCATTAAGGCATTTGTTGTAGAGTTTGGAGAGAACTGGAGCTACTTTGGCTGAGCACTTTTTTAATAGCACAGCTGGGATGAGATCAGGTCCACTTGCTTTTGAAGTGTCAAGGTTTTTTATGATAGCGTGTACCTGACCAGAGGTGATTTTTAGATCGTCTAGCGTGGCGTCTGTCTGCAAAGGAAAGTCAGCAAAGGAAAGTTGGTAGGGTCCAGTGTGGAGTTCGAGGCAAACCGGCTGGCAAGCATATTAGCTTTGTCGGTTGCTGAGCAAACAACCTCGTGATTGTTGGTTAGTGGGGGAATTGTAGATTGCCCATTATTTATTACATTGTTGTAGATTTTCCAGAAGTCACGATTTCCTAATTTTTGTGCTTCGATGCGTTTTTTAGTGGTTTCAGTAAATTCTCTCTTAGCTGTCGCTATTTCTTTCTTAACGTTACTTCTAGCTTCTATATACTTCTGTTTGTTTGAACTGGACTTATGTCGGTTAAATCTGCGGTATGCATGCTGCCTTTGAGCAATGGCAGTTGCGTAAGTCGAAGTAAACCATTGCGGAGAGTGGGGCTTGAACAAAACCATTCCTTTACATATATATATATATAGTGTTTTCAAGATGTTCCAATCTATAACTATTGTTGAATGTGTATGCTTACATATCGCTAAAAATAATAACAGATCTAACACACACACACACACACACACACACACACACACACACACACACACACACACACACACACATATATATATATGTATTCAAGCACATCTGATTGAACACGACAGAGTTATTCTTTTTGCCGATTTTTCTGGATATTTTTTCCATTTTCCGAGCGGCCTTTTTTTTTTTTTAGTAGGTATTTTGTGTAAAATGGCGCAAAAAAGTTGTTGTTCAGCCATACTTTATTCAAGCGCTTTCTATCGGTACATCCGATTATCATCAGAAGCGGTTGTTATCATTATCTTTTTCTTGTCCTTTGTGGCTTGCTGTATTTATATTTTTTTTATTGCTTTTTAAAGGTGGGTGTAGGATGGTTAGGGGAGAATTATTTTTAATTTCGATTTTCTTATTAGATAGTTTATTTATTTAGTTTCTTGTTAGTTACATATATATGTATATTAAGGGCGCATTTTTTCTCTTAAGCATATTCATTTAAATAAAATAGACGTTTTTTTTTTCAATGAATTCTGTTTTTTGATTCTTTGCAACTTCTCAATAATGGGCTTCACTTTTTGCAGGAACTGACTGATGTAATCGTCATATTCGTTGTAAGTCCGAGTACTTTAAAATCCTTCTAAATTCATCGTCAGAGATAGATTAATACACTAGTACCACAGAGAAAATGTTTAGCTATCAGGTAAGCAATATTCAGCAGGGCATTTGTTGTAGAGTTTGGAAATGGCAAGCCCTAGCTCACCTAAACATTGCTTAATTAGTATAGCAGTGATGAGATAAAGCCCACACGCTTTGGCGGTGTCTAAGTTTTTTTTTCTATCATATCGCGGACATGAGAAGGGATGGTTTTCAGATCATTAAGTGTGATTTCTGTCCGCATAGGAAAATTTGGGCGTGAGTTGTTTGTTGGGTCTAAGATGTAGTTGAAGGTGAATTGCCGGTCGCGAAGTTTAGCCTTCTCGGTTGCTGTGCAAGCAACCCCCTGATTGTTGGATAGTTGAGGAATTGCAGATTATCCTTTATTTACTATACTGTTATAAAATTTCCCAAACTCGCGAGTTCCACCCGCATGCCTTCTTTTGGCTGTCGCTATTTGTGAAAACGAAAATAGCGATAGATAATAATAATAATAATAATAATAATAATAATAATAATAATAAAGTGTCCATATCTATCTATCTATCTATCTATGTATGTGTATATGTGTATGTGTGTATGTGTGTGTACGCATATATCTCTCTGCCTCTCTCTCCCTCTACCCCCTCTCTCTCTTTATATATATATATATGTATATATATATATATATATATATATGATTACTTCATTTAATCACATAAATTAATATACGAAGATATAATTTTATGCGTGAATTTATCAGTATTTACTTCAACAGTGCACAATACATAGGTAGAGCTAGGTAGTAAGTTATGAAAATATATATGGCAATTAAGCTACACGGAATACTCACGAGAATGAAACGCGAAATATTCTGTGTAGCTTAAATGCCATCTATATTTTCATAAGTATATATATATATATATATATATATATACTTATTTCAGTATATGATTCTTTCTCTATCACCCCGTTTCTTTAAATAGGTGTACTAGAGAAAGAATTATACGCTAAAATAAACAGATATACAGGCAAAAAAGAAATAAATTATGTAAGAAAACAAGAAAACGCATTGGTTTAGTTAATATAATTTCGTTTCCTTAGACGTTAAAAAGAGAATCATCCCATCTTCTAAAGAAATCGTCTCTCACTCGTCCTCTTATTTCTCTCCCCCTAATTTTTGATCTAAAGAACAGTCTGCGATTTTACAGAAAGCTTTTCCCTCTTTTACAACCGTCTCCGTCCCTCCGTATCGTTGTTCGGCTCTTGTCCCCAAGGGACAGACACTTGACCCTGGTACGATAATGTTTGTTGAGAAATTTGACTCTTTTCTCTGTCATCGCTTAGACGCATTGCCATCGCGTTCGTGCGCTGTTGCTGCTGCTGTTGTTGTTAGAGAGAGAGAGAGAGAGAGAGAGAGAGAGAGAGAGAGAGAGAGAGAGAGAGAGGGAGGGAGGGAGGGAGGGAGGGGGAGAGGGAGTTTACGTCAGCTGGTGAAATCTATCAAACACCCTTTTCATTCGCTTTCCTTTCGTTTACGTATAGACAAAACACCTGTCTTAGACTACGCTGCCTAGCCATGATGTTCAAAATTAATGCCTCCTATATTTTCATTCCGCCCCAATGGAATAAGATGATCACAACTTGCATTGTTATTATAACAGAACTTATGCATTCATGACCTGAAAGTTTCGTCTCTCTGTTGCAGATATTGGCGGTTGATTTATGTCAGTATTTTTCATAACTTTTCGAGTTTTTGACCTATTCTAAAAACTCCGAAAGCATAAGCACCATGACGCCGTGTTTTTTTGTTTTTTCGTTTCAACTGAAGAGCTTAGCACAACTTTCGTTTCACAATTAAAACGCACTTTAAAATCAGTTAAAACACAAAAAAACTTATCCAGGTAGGTAGAAGAGTAACTTATCTTTGGTAACATTTATTTGTTACATATTTGTTTATTTACCACTTTTTCGTACCTGTGTCTATTGTAAAACAAATTATACGATGTGAAACTCTAAGAGATCAACCCTTGTCATAGGCTTGCGTCAGAAGCAAATATGTTTATCGGTTTAATATTTTCATCCGCACATATATATATATTTGTTCTATCCTATCAAGGGCTCTATGACGCCGAAAAGTCTGATTTAATAAATGTTTATTTAATTAAAAAATATGCGTTGAACTGACTTGTTTAACTTATATATATATATAATTTGAGTTTGCTATTTTTCAAAAGTAGGGTAACCAATGAAATATAATGAGGTTAATGCAAGAGTACTCAATACGGAAGTAGAGCAAGTTACATTTTCAATTTGTCTTTACATAAGCAGTAACAAATTACTGTATATATATATATATATATATATATATATATATATATATATATATATATATAACTACTTCATTTACTCACATAAAATTAATATAGGAAAGTATAGATTTATGCGTAAACTTTAAATATTTACTTCAAAAGTGCTCAATACGTAGGTAGAGCTAATTAGTAATTTATAAAATATATATGGCGATTAAGCTACACTGCGTTTCATCCACTCTAGGATTCGTCAGGCTTATTCGCATAAGCCTGACGAATCCTAGAGTGGATGAAACGCCGAGTATTCAGTGTAGCTTAATCGTCATATATATTTTATAAATTACTATATATATCTATATATATATCTATATATATATCTATATATATATATATATATATATATATATATATATATATATATATATATATGCGTGTGTTCAGATTCTATTCCGTCGCTGAATCTCGCCGATTAAAATACCTAATTAATTTGAATTTTCTTGTCCAGTAAGCTTCTAATTAGTCGCATATTTATCAATATTGCATGATGTTTTCACCGGTGGAATGGGGTTGGATTTTAATTAAATTCATTATTTCTTAATTTGTATCAAATTGCATCACACCACACTTAAATTTTTTGCCAATTGTTCCCTCCCCTCACAACGGATCCAACTTATTGCTACTGTTTTTCTGTGTACAAACGAAGGATTCTCCAGAAATACAGGTCTTGATGAAAAACGCAAAGTTTACAATTCGTTATATAATTGAAAATAAACATCGTCTGAAAACAGGTGTAAATAAGTTTTCATAATATTTTGTGTACTTCTTATTTGGAATATGATTGGAAAATGTAAATCTCACAAAAACGCTTACATATCAATCAATCAATCAATCAATCAATCAATCAATCTATCTATCTATCTATCTATCTATCTATCTATAATTAGTTTTATCTCACTTTACGATGAAATATAAATCTGTTATAGTTTTTGAAATTTAATGAGATTTTGTAGTTAACTTTTCTAATTGATTTATCTTTTGTTCTGTGTAAATATAAGAGTCTGACATGCATTAAGAAAATGTATTTTCTTAATGTATGTCTGTCTGTCAGTTTGTCTGTCTGTCTCTGTCTTTGTCTTTCTCTCCCTTCTCTATCTGTATGTATTTATGTATATATATTTATGCATATATATTAGATTGGTGCAAAAATAATGTTTTTTTACGTTATGACATTATTTTCGCACCAACCTAATATACATATATATATATATATATATATATATATATATATATATATATATATATATATATATATATATATATATGCAATAGAACCCCGGAATATGGTATTAAAAATTAGAAACGAAATTCAATATTAAATACACATCTATATATTCAATAGGGTCATGACAACAGCATATTCTTTTCCTTGTTTTGATTCTCAGGCATATATTCATTGATATATATTTTTATGTTGAGTGATGTGGTTCTCGGTTGATTAATTGTGTCTGTGTCGGATATATACTCGAGAGTCAAAACAATGAAAAAATATGCTGTTTTCATAGGCCTAATAATCAAATAACATTATAAATAACGTTGTAGGGCGGGGCAAATACTGTACCCAGGGGCCGAATAAATAACGTATTCCACATCGTAACATAAAAAAAATGTATCCTAGGGCCACTGTATCTTTGGGGTTTACTGTATATACACACTTATGAGCAAAAAAAAAAAAAAAAAAAGGAATGGGCCAAGAGTGAAACAAGTATATATATATATATATATATATATATATATATATATATATATATATATATATATATATATATATATATATATATAAAGTACAAATCTTTGCTGAAATTAAAAAAAAAATTCCTGTTCTCACCAACTGATCAGATGTTGTTTCCATTCGATGTTACGAACAAAAATTTGATTTTGTACATGATAAACCTAGTGTTTGGGGGAAAGAAATTCCATCCCCACGTTGTTACAAGTCGGCCATCTTGGGTGTCATGCTAACCAAAAGCAACTTTTTGTTGGTAACATCGAATGGGAACAACATCTGATGAACTTTTTATGAACACATAAACTCATAAAATTACCATCCCATTAACGAAACGGCTGTAATGAAGAAATCCAAGACAAAATAAACAAAAGTTAGAAAACAATGTAAATCTTTGAGTCTCAACAAAGTTTTATACTATATATGCTCTGTACCTATAAAAAGATAAATTGAGCTTAACTCAAAATTAACGGTGATTCAGCTTTTATCATAGCAGTTTTAAAAAATTGACTATTTTTATTTTTGTTAAACATACACCTCCAAATACTCAGGCAACGCCAGGCACCCATGCTAGTATATATATATATATATATATATATATATATATATATATATATATATATATATATATATATATATATATATATATAAGTGAAAGTGCCTGTGTGTCTGTGTACATTTCCCTACACAATAACTCATATTCTAGTTTTTTCGGTTTTTTATGGGATGATCATCTAGAGTTAACTGTTACGTGTAATTATATTCATGCAGATATTCTACATGATTTATACTTGCATAATATTTGCGTAAAATCTGTACACAATATACACAAAAAATTGTTTCCATATATATTTATGTATACGTATATATTTTTGTTTAAGCTATTAGTCTATCTATCTATATATCTATAAAAGTGAAAGTGTTCGCGGGTCTATCTGTCTGTCTGTCTGTGTACATTTCCCTACGCAATAACTCTGTCAATTTTCAGTCTACATACTCGAAAAGTGTAATGTAATTTTGCAAAATCTTTCTAATCCATCATCAGCCAGAAATTTGGCTGTTAAGGGGTCAAAGTAAAACAATTTGACCTTTGAGAACTCTACCAAACTCTTCAGACAATTTTGGGTCTAAACACTTGAAATTTTAGATATAGGTTCCTTGGACATGGATCTAACTTAATAACTTGATTTGAACCCAAAACAATAAATGTTAAGGGATCATAATAGGGGTCAAAGTTAAAAAAATTATTACCTCTGCGGTCTCTACCAAATTACTCAGACAATTTCTGGTCTAATTTGAAATTTCACATAAAGAGTATTCAGAGAGAGGGTAAGCTTTTAATCGGTTTGGGTCGAAAAATTGAGCTACCAATATATAAATATATATATGTATGTTTGCATGTCTGCTTAAAACTTTCGACAGAGGCGACGGATTTTCACAAGATCAGTATCGTTTTGAAGCTCGACCCATCAGACGACAAATACCGAAAAATTGGCTAAAAACATTAATTATTTTACCCTCAACTGGGCACTTTTCTACAGGGAGGGGTGACTTTTTTCAGCGATATTTTCGAAAGTCATCCCCTCTTTTCGATTGTCTAGCCTTAATTTAAACCTACGTCACTTCCGGTTTGGCGGTGATCGTAACAATAAAGACGTCAGGTTTTTTCCCGTTCTTTTCCTCCTTCACGATACGGGTTCGAGCCTTCCTTCCTACTACCTGTTTTTTTTTGCGCAACATACACCTCCAAACATCCGGGCAACGGCGGGCACCCATGCTAGTATATATATATATATATATATATATATATATATATATATATATATATATATATAAAATAAATGGAAAAGTGAATCTAGTCAAAAATAAAAGGCAAAATGGCATCATAAGTTGATTAATATTTCGTTTCTTTCAATAATAAAATCTTATATAATTTTGTCATATTTAAAAAAAAAAAATTATCCATTTTCCTATTTAGGTTTCCCCTGTCTCGTACGATCTCTATCTCTTCTCGGCTTTTAAAAATGTTTTGGACTTGAAGAGTACAGAAAAACTATGATTTTTGTCGCCAACAATGGATGTTGGTTCTTAGTAATGATGAAGATGATGGAGTTCTTACGATGGTTTATCTATTCTGCTCTACTCATCATCTTTCCAGGTTGGTGCTTAAGGTCCTCGGCACAGTAGGCAGGGAAACCCTCGGGGTGAAATAGCGCCGGAGTGTCGGCTCTCATTCTTTAGGGTACGTGGAGATGCGGAGGAAGGTCGGGAAATGTCGGTGGTTTTTGTGATAGGAGGAATACGGGCCACCCGGTATGATACGAACAGGTCTTCCATAGAAAAAGACAGGCTATAGCGAATAATAATAATAATAATAATAATAATAATAATAATAATAATAATAATAATAATAATAAACCTTTTCAAATCGTAGATTTCACTACGCTATTTGTTTTGGTTTAAGCGATATGTTTTGAATGAATTCAATTATTTACGAAAGTGCATTTTTACCTAAATGCGAGTTGGGAATAATTTTCCCTTTAACCAATTTGGTATCCCCACATGGGGAGCGGTATGTATATTATTTTTATTACATTTTAAAAATAATATATATATATATATATATATATATATATATATATATATATATGTGTGTGTGTGTGTGTGTGTGTGTGTGTGTATGTGTGTCAAAATGTATAAAAAAAAGAATACGGAAAGTATAACAGTTTATAACTTTTTTTGATTCGTTTTCAATTGGTGATGTGTAAGAATACAAAATAATATGAAAAAAAAAATTTTTTTACAAGTACATCATTTTCGACCGATCCTTCAGTCTTCATCAGTGTAGTGAAAGTGATGAGCATACACGGGGAAAAGAAGAAAGGAAATGGAAGGAGGAGGAAGAGGAGAAAGAGGAGGAGGTATAGCCAATAAGAAGGTGCCACCTCAGTTTTAAATACATATGCATATAAGTACGCACATACACACACGCACGCAGTACATATACACATATAAAAGAAAATTTAAAAATTAAACAGTAAATAAAAATGAAGAAACTAAGAAATTTAACTGTCCAATATTTTGAATTCCAACGGTATTATTTATTCCAAGACAGAACAAGAATTCAAAGGATATATATATATATATATATATATATATATATATATATATATATATATATATATATATATATATATATACTAGTAGGACACCCGGCGGTCCCGGCCGAAAAATACGCTTAAATATGACATTTTAATTTATGAAGATTTCGTATTTATTATTACTAGCGGAACCTTTGGAAATTCCACGGTAGTTGAAAATTTAAACAAATACACATCCGTAAGAAACAGCTTATCACATAATCAAACAATTATATTGAGGCAGATACGATTAAAGACTTAACTAAATCATGAAACACTGGATCTTCAGGTCCAGGTATCCCTGCTGACAAAATTACATCAATTTGTTGAACTGTTCTGAGCTTATCCTCATCTCGCAGCATTATGATCATTTGGCAGTTTAGTAGCCCTTCATTGGCCTAGGAGCAAACTGTAGTATCTGTTCTGATACTGCAGTTCACCTTTTCTGACCTCAATCAGTGGAGGAGAAATCCTTTTAGAATGAAACAGGTTTATATTTGCTCCTCTCAAGGGTAACCCCGCTTGGGGAGCTGGATTTTCTCCACATTAAAACCCTACCTTCTGTCTTACTCTACCCATCATGGGGACGCAAGTAAATAGGAACATAAACATTTGCAAATAGAATTCTCAGTACATGTCTGTCTTTAATATCTTTAAAAATACACAAGATATGCATGATACATACGTGATATTAAATCGGATTGATTTTATGCAAGTTATGATGGCCCAAGTATTTTTTTTTTACGTAGGCGTCACCACTTATCAAGGTCGATAGGCCACTAAAGGATAAGGGTTAAAGAGTGTACAGTAGTCAAAAGGACAATATAGTAATCGATAGTAATGGAAGTTCGGTAAATTTGTTAACTTAAGTGGAACGGCTCATCAGAAACTTGTTCACTTTGGATTTGAAGACAACCATATTATAGACAGCTGGAAAGCAGGAAAACGGAAGACAATTCCACAGGCGTGAAGTTCTAAGAAAGAAGCTTTCATCATGGCATCTGTGTTTAGGTTTAGGCACAGATAAAGAGTGGGGAAAATTATTGATAATGTTTTCAGCTCGTCTAGTGTTTCTTGTGAAAGTTTGGCGAGGGGTACCATAGATTGAAGCTCAGTCGAACACTTTCCATGAAAATAACGATAAAGCAGAGACAAACTCGCAACATCTCTTCTGTGAGATAGAGGTTGCAGCGAAGAGAAAAGGTCATCTCCCACCAGGCCACGAAGTCAATTTTGAACCCTATCAAGGACATCTTGGATTACATGAAGATAGGAATAGGTCTGGTTTTCCGTATTTACAGAAACTATTTTGTGCCAATTGCTTTTTAATAATTTCAACATAACATTATGTAGATAATATAGTTTTCACATACGACTGTAAATATTTCGACATAGCACTTACGTAGGTAATAATGTTTTCACATGAAATGCATTGGAAGTCTACTAATTTGAGCGTGACATATAAGTAGGTAATAATGGTTTCACCTGAAATATGGAGATCTAAAAGATCCTTAATCAACAAAAACACCATATGATTCTACTTATTTTCACATGACACTTAAGTAGGTAATAATGTTTTCACCTAAAATGCGTAGGTATAAAAGCACAGCAAGATTTTACTTATTTCGACGTATTAACATATAATCTAAACTTGGCGAGGCCTTTCCTAACCAACGACACTAATTTTATTTTGTTTTATTATTGATCAGATGTTTATAAGCCATTTCAAATATTCCACTTTCCTTTAAAGAGATTGTCAGGATGATAACGGCCGAAGGGAATTACCGTATTAATATATAGATTATAGATCTAATTCTCTATTCAGATGAATTTATATATCTTGTATGACAAGAGGACACCACATTTCTGTAGATATTTGAGTATATCTCTTCATGGGACTACACTGAAAAAATAACACTTTGACACAATGAAAATAAATTAATTCTGTTGTGTAAGCTGCGCATATATTTCTTTTTCATTGTGCCAAAGCACCATTTTATCATTGTTGTCCCATAAAGACATATACTTGATTATCTGCGGAAATGTGAGGATGGTACTCACTTTTGTGATACACAGTATATGAATTCACCTGTCATCCCTTTATATAAGATGGTATTGCTCGATCGTCGAAGACAAGATTCAAGCAACGGCGCACGATTCAGTTTTATAATTATATAGATACATATGTAGAGAAATCTAGATAGATAGATAAATAGATAGATAGATTGAAGGAGAGAGGTAAAGAGATAGATAGACAGAGGGAGAGAGATATGATAAATTATGACTAAATTTTTAGTTGCATAATACAATCATATATTTGGCAATTTATAAAAGTACCTAATCCCCACCAGTGAAGCCATGCACTTTGCTTTTTATAAGCGTGAGAAAGACCGACTCTCGGCTAAGGAAAAAATAAAACGTTTTTGATAAACTTTTCCCGAGAGAAACGGTAATGGTAGAACGGTGTTCAGTTTAATCTTACCCCCGTAAATTTTTGATCCTCGCCAAAAGTAAAACTATCTTCAGATAAGTGCACATTGGCGAATCTCCGCGTCGGTTTGAGCGACAGATGCGGTGTTTTGCCTTGTACTTCACATCCATTCGTTGCTGTTTTCCATAGAAACGAGAACCAATGATAAGACCGGCAGAATGGTAGTCCGTAATCTTAAGGTTTATATTCCTATGAATTTGGAAGTGAGGGTGGGTTGGTGAGACAACCGGCGTCAACTTGAACAGCGTTCAATATGGCAGTGATGATAACGATTTTTTAGATGGATGAGATTTCCAATAAAGTGTGAATGGAAACGACAAAAGTGTGTGCGATTTTATAAATAAGGCAGACGAACGAGGAAGGAAAGAAAAGAATGAGAATAAAATAAACTGTAAAAAAAAAAAAAATTACTTGGCATAATACGTAGTATGTACTATCCGGGAGAACATACTTTGATCTAATACTCGTAAAACACCTTAAAATGTTTGACTATCCGGCCCATGAATCAGTAAATTAAAAAAAACATATATATAACTAGCAGGACCCGTGGAGATTCCACGGAATTAGAAATATATTTAATCACTAATTGTGTTTTGATAAAGCTGATATTTGTTTTGGTTAGCGTAAATAATTAGATTAGAAAACCCCATAACACGCAGCAAATATGAGTTTATTAATATTTCTATGAAAATAATATCCATTGTATTAGAGTTCCTTTTTCACACCATTACAAAAATAATGATATATTATTATAATATTCGAAAACGATGATACGTCAAAGAGAGGTGACTTTCATATTATTGCCATTTCTAAAGTCAATTTTTGAGAATTTGATTGTTTTAAAGCTGTTTGGCCTTCAACTATATTGTATTTGGCGTTTTGCACAGCGTAACGTACGGACTAAAAAAATCTGAATATTATATAAATAAAAAAATTAAATTTATATAGATAAAAAAATTAATTTTATATAGATAAAAAATTACATTTACATAGATAAAAAATTAAATTTATATAGATAAAAATATTAAATTTATATAGATAAAACAATTAAATTTATATAGATAAAAAATTAATATTATATAGATAAAAAAATTAATATTATATAGATAAAAAAATAATATTATATAGATAAAAAAATAATATTATATAGATAAAAAATTAATATTATATAGATAAAAAATTAATTTATATAGATAAAAAATTAATTTATATACATAAAACAATTAATATTATATAGATAAAACATTGAATTAATCTAGATAAAAAATTAAATTTATATAGATAAAAAATTAAATTTATATTGATAAAAAATTAAATTTATATAGATAAAAAATTAAATTTATATTGATAAAAAATTAATATTATATAAATAAAAAATTAAATTTATATAGATAAAAAATTAAATTTATATTGATAAAAATTAATATTATATAGATAAAAATTTAAATTTATATAGATAAAAAATTAAATTTATATAGAGAAAAATATTAGATTTATATAGATAAAAAATTAAATTTATATAGATGAAAAAATAAATTTATATAGATAAAAAATTAAATTTATATAGATAAAAAATTAAATTTGTATAGATAAGAAAGTAAATTTATATAGATAAAAAAAGTAAATTTATATGGATAAAAATTAAATTTATATAGATAAAAAAAGTAAATTTATATAGATAAAAAAATTAAATTTATATAGATAAAAACAATTAAATTCCCTTGTTCCGTCCATTTCTTTATTTCTTTTCCGTTTTCACCCTTTCTTGTTTCTATCAATCTTTTTCCTTCCTTTATCGACCCTTCTTGTTTTCTATTGTTTGTAACTCGTTATTCTTTTTGTCTTCTTCCTTCTTTTTTTTTTGCCATCCATTCTTTCTTTTTGCCTTTCACCTTCTTTTCTTAATCTTTCTTCATTCCTTCTGATGTTTCTTTTTCTTTTTTGTTCTCATTTCTCTTCCTTGATCACTCTTTTCCTTTATTTGTTTTTACTTCTTTTTTCTTTTTCCCTTATTTTCTTTCCCTTTTCTTTCTTCTTTCTTTCGTTCAATCATTCTGTGTGTTTCTTTCTTCTTGTCCGTTATCACTTATTCTTTCTACATTGTTCTTTTTTCCTTTTGTTTATAATGTTTTTTTCTTCGCCATTTTCTTTCTTCTTCCTTTTTCTTTCTTTGGCGATCTTTTCCTTTCTCTACTTTTTCTTCACACCTTTAACGCATGTGTAATTCTTGCTTTTTTTCTTTCTATAAAATATTCCGAACTAATCCAATTTACAACCGAATCTCCGACACCTTCGCATCGCCAACTTCCGGTACGTTACGTAAGTAGTCGAAGCATGCCGAATCGATTAGCCGATCAGCTTCCAGCAGACGACATGTATCAATGGCAGCATTACTTTCATTAAATCGAGAAAAAATATTTAAACCGAAAATGACTTTTAATACGCTATGGTAACGTAAAATCTCCGCTTTCCCCATATCAAGAATGGTTTTCTGAATAGGAATTTGTAATGTGGAGAAGGTGGGGGTACACCACGTTTTGAATTAATCGTTTTGTAGTCTTCATTTCGGAAACTTAGCTACTTACATAATCCGCCGGAAGATGCCGACGCGAAGTTGCCGGAGATTGGGTCGTAAACTACATAAGTACCGACTATTCCTTGTTTAAATCTAGTTTTTACTTATACCTTTCTCCTTTTCATTTTTCTTTTTTCAGTCATTTTCATCCTTTCCATTATTGCTTTTTTCTATCCGTTCACCTTTCTATCCATTCAATTTCCTTCTTCATTTTCTCATTTTTCCATCTTTTCAATTCTTTACTTAAAAGCCAATTAAAAAAAAATCATTCCTGTGTCCCAAATTAGCCTCGTTCCTTTCCGCTTTTCCATCTTGCCTCTTCCCGTCAAAATCACTTTAATACAAGAAAACATATTCCCCTTCTTGAAATGCTGCCACCCCTCAACGGTTTACCACAACCCACCTCAGCACAGCACCTGCTTCGAAACCGCAAGTGCGCGTGCCGATTATGCAAAAACAAAAAAGAAACATGTCTATGTATGTTGCGCACCTCGCGTCTGGAGTGTTTTGGAGTCGCCATTTGCTTGGCTTTAATGTAACTGGGTTTGGGGGTGGGTCAGTCAAATTTTTTTGGTGTCTTCGAGAGGCCAAAAATTCTAAGGAGTTGCGCGATTTTATATTCTCTTTAAAAATTCGAGGATGAATAAAAGGAAACCATTAAAAAATTAATGTATTCAGACTTTCTCTTCTTCTTCTGCTTCTTCTTCTTCTTCTTCTTCTTCTTCTTCTTCTTCTTCTTCTTCTTCTTCTTCTTCTTGGCCTTTAATTGTCCAAGCAGTGCTGTACATGATTTCATTAGACATCATTTCCGATAATGTAAGGCTCTCCATAAAAGCAAATTGAGCACTTTTCCATATTAATAGTGTTTACATAAAGAGTAAGTATCATTTACTCCAGCCGTCAATAAAAATGTTACAATCGATTGCACTATGAAAAACAGCACAGTTTGAATCCCAATATTCAACGCTTATTAATAATTCATACTGACAGGATGTGAAACAGCGTAACTGTTTGTATGTATATATATATATATATATATATATATATATATATATATATATATATATATATATATATATATTGTCCGGTACCTATGTACTCTTCATAACTTTAGAAATACACACACACACACACACACACACACACACACACACACACACACACACACACACACATATATATATATATATATATTAAAAAATTTTGCCTCATGTCCAGGTAACCTACATCTAAAATTTCAAAATATTGCCGGACGAGTTTGGTAGAGTCTGCAAAGGTCAACTCTTTCAACTTTGACCTCTTGGCCGCCAAATTTTCGCCCCAAAACGAATTAAAAAGCTTGCTGTATGTCTGAATACCCTTTATGTAAAATTTCAAATGTTTAGACCCAAAATTGGCTGAATAATTTGCTAGAGACCACAAAGGTAATTTTTTTAAAACTTTGACTCCTTGGCACCCAAATTAGCGGCCAAAATCCGATAAAAAAGCTTGCCCTATGTTTGAATACACCTTATGTAAAATTTCAAATGTGTCGACCAAAAATTGGCTGAGTAGTTTGGTAGAAAACCTTTTGCATCCTTCTACTACTTATTGTTTTATTCCCCCCCCCCATCTCATATAAAATATTCATTGTGCAAACTAGCAGGCAGAATTATAAGTTTGAGAATTATTCAAGAAACCTGATCGCTGTTTCCTAATAATTAATGAGGACTATCCATACTCTCTTGGTTCCGTTTCTTAATCTTGTATTATACTGTTACTAGCAAGGAAACCTGGCCTTGTCTGGGATTGAATAATAATCAACAAATGTTCCATCTTCCCTTTTTAATCGCTCATTTTCTTTAATCAAATCGATTAATGGCCTACTCTAGATGGGGACCCACTTGGAAGGAAGCTTTACGTGCCTCTCCGCAGTGACTTAGTTCACAATACATTATAGTCTACATTGCACTGTAGAGAATCAACTGTTGATTTTATAAAAGTATCTGTAAATAATGGCTTGAATTAAAGTTTAAAATGCTAAAAGTCACGTATCATGGCTATGTCTAATCAGAAGCATTCATTTCGAACGCACCCATGATTATCAATAAGCCAAGTGTTAATTTTATGAAATTATTTCTGTACAATACTTTGAATCAGAATTAAACGTACAAAAGTCAAGTATCATGGTTCACCTGTGCACTAAAAAAGAAAAATTCATTTCGAACGCACCTCTGTGTTATAAAAAAATCTAAAGTTAATTTTATAGTCTGGGCCTTTCTGCTTGTGCGGTGATAAAACTTCTCAAATACATTTGTGATGTTAGGTTGTATACAAACGTTAACTTTGGTCAAAATCGGACTTCCTTCTTTAACCGGATTTTTCGATTATCGATTTTCCATACTTATCAGACACATTTCTATACAAAACCCACGTAAGAATATTCCCAGACAAATCAAGTACCTTCGTGTGAAATAGAAAAAAAAAATCAGCCCACCCGTTTTCGAGTCCATAGGGAACTCTCTCTCTCACACACATGCGCACACACAGACAAAGTTCCTCTAATATAATAGTTGATAATGATTTGTGATTCTCAAGCGATATATAAACTATAGTGATCATTCAATCAAAAATGACAGTAAAATATGACATTTTTCTTAAAATGCCAAGCGAGCATTGAAAAGAAGTCAATATTTTTATATAAAGATAGGATTTATTCCCCTTGAAACAATGAATTATTTAAATCATCAGTTTCTTCTTTTGTAACTGTTTTTTATGTATGAGTGAAGAAAAAAATCTGCTGCCGAATGCAGGGATTGAACTCACAACTTTCAGATTATGAAACCTATGTTTAATACATCTCATTACTCGATTCCCCTACCGTTACGATCTAAAACATTCATAGTGCAAGCAACCAAGTCGTCTGGATGAATGATATCTCCCCCTCTCTCTTATTTGATAAATGACGTCATCAAAATAATGCCATCATCCATCGTGTACGGTTAGTTCGTTTCCCTCTATTTTAGTTAAGGCCATCCTTTAGTGATAGCATCCAGTATACTCGGTTATCACCACCTCTGTATGGTAATCAATGACGCTCTCGTTTAGTGATGTCATCATTTTCATGACGTAATTAGGTGTCACAGAGACAAACAAGATACACAGATTTTTAGTTGTTTCATAAATGCGTATATAAAAACGAAAAACGATAAATAAGAGAAAAACGGATAAAATTCTATTATCACGGACCAAGGGCGATAACTCTATTCTGTAAATAATTCTCTCTCTAGAGCTAGTATATTCTGAAGTTTTTTTTTATTTTTTATTTTTTTCACGTATTGAAACTCCAGAGTTAAGTATTTGTGTTGATGAATAGCAAATCGTTAAGTTCTACATTAACAATGACAATATATATATATATATATATATATATATATATATATATATATATATATATATATATATATATATATATATATATATATATAGTAGAAATGGTAATTAATAAAAACCTGAAGAAAGTAAGCTACATGACGGCCAAAAAACGGTCGAGTAGCCGAAACAATAATGTAACTTAACAGAAAAATACAGTAATAAAAAATAAAACGTATATATATATAAATATATATATATATATATATATATATACATATATATATGAATAATATAATAATACAATGTAACACACACACAAACATATATATATATATATATATATATAATGCGCCACGTAACAGAGGGCGACTTAATGCGTACGTTAGCGTGGAAGGGATCAAAACCTTTCTATCAGTTAGATAAGCTGTCACTATTGCTAATAAAAGCAATAACAAAATTATATATATATATATATATATATATATATATGTATGTATATTCAGATGGATTTTAACCTCATTGGCTACACCCGTGCCCCTGCTGCTGCTAACCCTGCCCGCCTAGCACTCATGTTTCCATCATTCACTCTGAAGAAGACTGAACGATCCGTTGAAAATGTGTGCTTTTGAAAGTAACATTTTTTTTCCCGAAAGATTTTTGTATTCTTACACATCAACACATAGGAAATAAATACAGAAAATATATAAACATCTATATACTTTTGTATTGATTTTTTTATCCATACATATTTGTATATATGTATAAGTATACACATATATGTATGCATAGACGCACACACACATAAATGCATATTCTGACAAGTATTATTAAGCAGCAAGGAGTGTTTTGCTTAATGAGCTTTTCTTATGTAATCTTTCAATTTTTCGAATTGCCATTCTTATTTCTTGGTCGAGTCTATGAAAATCTTCAGTTAAAATTACATATAAATTTCTTGAACTAGTGACGTGTGTCGTGTGTAACAAATATAGATATATACGTTTTTTAACGTGTTAAGAACATGGCAAAAATACATGTACAAAGGTGTCATTAACAAAATTGTATAGACTTAACAGTTTTTTTTAAAATTAATAATTTATAACTTAACAGTGCAACATATATATATAGATATATATATGTTACTATATACACACATGCATATATACATACACATACACATACATATGTGCGTGTATGCACATATAGTTACATATGATTATTTATATATGTTGTAATGTTAAATTATAAATAAATTCAAAAATATAAATTCTATACAATCACAAAAAAGTCAAACAAAAAAAAAATTCTATACAATTTCGTAAATCACACTTTTAAAACTATTGTATATTTATTTTAGCCACTTTCTTAACACGTAAAAAACGTATTTTTTTACATACGAGATGATTCACCAGCTCAAGAAATTTAAATACAATATTAACTGAAGCATATAAAAGCATCCAGATTTTAAAACGAAACACTAATAAAAAAAAAATACTGCCTGAAGACGACTGATGAAACTCAGGTGAAAGTACTTGCAAAACAACTTCCTTGCACAGATTCACCCGATAAATAAGAACCATAATTCGAAAAATTGAAAAATTAGAAAGAAAGCTCATTAAGCTCCATGCTGTTTAACAATACTTGTCTGAATGAGTACATGTTGCCTAAATAATATATATATATATATATATATATATATATATATATATATATATATATATATATGTGTGTGTGTGTGTGTGTGTATATATATATACATATAACTTCCACAGAACTTCCGATAAATATAATGTTTTCACTTTGACTTTCCATGTCTCGCTGACTTTAGCAAATAGGGTGCATACCTTTATAACTATTTGCTAATATTTTCACTCCTCTGATGAGATGGTAGACATCGAAACCCTATAGGTTAAGGAGATAAACTTTCTAAAACATTCTTTGTCTTGCTTAGAATAATAAAAATTCTTTGATATGAAACTCAACCACTTCATTTCATTTCAATGAGAGTTTTTTGAAATTCATTGAATTACAATTTAATTTATTTGCTCTATCTTGAATATCGAGCAATTCTCGTTTAGATGGGATAACTTATAAAATATTACTGCCAGTAATATTTTGTAAACCTACAATCTCACGTTTACATAACCACTGATTGTTAAATAAAAACTAATCCGAAGTATATATATATATATATATATATATATATATATATATATATGTATATATATATATAGTCTGAACGAAAAGCGCTCCGGGTGTATTTTAACGATCTTGTTTTTAATCGACTTATTTATTTTATTGAATTGTACATGTGTTACATGCAACTTGCCCCATTTTTTTCCTTTTCCTCACCCCGTTTTTCATCTTATTTTAGTTGATTGAATTTACGCGATGGTTCACTTCTTTATAAGTATATATATATATATATATATATATATATATATATATATATATATATATATATATATATATATATATATATCTACTTTATTTTTAATTTATGTACATAAAATTGTATGCATCTATTTTCAATATTTACTTCAATGGTGCTCAATACGTAAGTAGAGCTATGTTGTAAATTTTGAAATTATACATTGCCTGACGAATCCTCATGAGGATAGAAACATAGTATATAAGTCTATAAGGATGCTTTAGATAGAAACTTTTAAATATAATAAAAAAGTCGACATGCCTAACATAAAGAACTTCCATAACAGGTACAGGTTTTATTGCATTCCTTTGCTTCAAATTAATCAGTAAATCTATATTATGCATTATCATATCTTTTTCTATTATCAATATTTTATTCTTTATATATATATATATATATATATATATATATATATATACATATATATATATATTGTGTACAGAAAGTTGTTAGTTGAGACAGATCATTGGTACCGTCGGTTTCAAGCCCGATAATAAGTCCCGTTTAAGGTATCCTTATCAAGCTCTCTTCAGCCAATATTCGTCTATATTCGAATATTGGCTGAAGAGAGCTTGATAAGGATACCTTAAACGGTCCTTATTATCGGGCTTGAAACCGACGGTACTAATGATCTGTCTCAACTAACAACTTTCTGTACACAAAATATAAATACGCTCTTACAATTTGGATTTTCCTTTTAGTTGAGCACTCTGCTGGAATTCTTTTTCCAAAAAATAAATAATTATATATATATATATATATATATATATATATATATATATATATATATATATATACTAAATTTACTCACATAAAATTAATATACGAAAGTATAAATTTATGCGTAAACTTTAAGTATTTACTTCAAAAGTGCTGAATACGTAGGTAGAGCTACTTAGTAAGTTATAAAATATATATGGCGATTAAGATTAACCCGGCAACAGAAGCTATCTCTGGCTTCATTTGCGAGGACCTAATTCATTCGGTTACCGTTTACCGCGAGAAATATTGTTGAAATTTAAACATTTATTTTTTTAAATGTATTTTAACGTCTGCCAGGATGATCTAATAATTATATAATGATCTGCACATTAGAGCTAAATTGACCGACTTTATTTCAACTGAAAGTCCTTAATAATATAAACGAGTTTCTGAAAGGGGCTGACATAATATATATATATATATATATATATATATATATATATATTAGAATAGCAAAATTTTAAAATGATGAGAAAGAAGTGAACCATATTGGATGTTACAAAATAAATAAGCCGATTAAAAATAAAATCACGAAATGTAATAAAACCCGAAGCGCTTTTCGTCAGACAGACTTTTCAAGGATATACATAATTCTGTCTGATGAAAAGCGCTTCGGGTTTTATTACATTTCGTGATTTTTCTTTTTTTTATCAACTTATTTATTTTATAACATCCAAATATGGTTCACTTCTTTCTTATCATATATATATATATATATATATATATATATATATATATATATATATATATATATATATATATATAATTAAACGATTCGCGCCTTATTGGCTCTCATTGTTATCCCTGGCCCATGATAATAGATACTTATCGCTGAACTCACCTTGGTCAAGCATTTCACTCGGCATCTGGCCACTTCGATGGGGTCCTCGTCGATTTCAGCCGAAGAACTAATCCGAATAATCTCAGGGTAGGCAAATAGAAAACCAAGCGTTAAGGTAACGAGCCTCACCGACATGGTTCCAAAGTTTTCCGTGTCCACATACAGCAAGCAATTGCTGATTCAGAACACCAAAAGTCTGATATAAACAGCAACGTCTTATAAGTTTATGTTTAAAGATTAGTTATCTCTAACCTTTATTTAATTTGATTTATTTAGAATTGGTAAATTGTTACCTAATTTGTTTCCGGAATAATGTAGTTGCTGTTGATTTTGGTCAGTGAATCCTTGCTTTCGGTTTGGCCAAATGTAAATCTTGTTAGACTTTCTTTCGATAGTGACTTGCACTTTGTCCACAGGTAACCATTCTGCAAAAAAAAGAAAATAAGATACTTTTAATGTTTACAATAAAATGGTACTTCTGCAGTCGACAGACCATGCTCAAATTATAGCCTTATTATTTAGAAAGCTATTCTTAAGATATGAAGGCTTCTTTAACTATTCTGGTCGTTCACCTAACAATTAAATCCATAAAATCTATAAAAATATAAGTCAACTTAAAAATCCCATCTAAATAGTACGATCCATAAACTGCAGAAGTATATAAATAATTAAATTTAATATTGCGTATTACTTAGTTGTATTAGAGTTATGTTTGGATTTGATGTGCTGTGTTAGTACGATCCATAAACTGCGAAAATATGAAAACAATGAAATCACATATGTATTAGTTCGGAGGAGATAGAGTTTTAAAATATAGAGACAGATAGACAGATAGACATATAACCTTTTATATATTAGATTGCAAAGGGAGGGGCGCCCGGTTTTGCCCGGTGGTAAAATAAACTTAAAGCCGATATTTTAATTTGTCAAGATTTCATATATATTATTATAGGGTCGTAATTTCAATAGTAAAAAAAAGTATTTGGTTGCCATTAGCTAGAATCGAAGCCACAAGCAACATTGTAGCATTCAAAGCTCGTGACGTTACAACTGTACCAACGTGACACACATATGTACTGGTTAAAATAAACTAAGATGGATGTACAAAATATATAACGATTTTTTCAATTTTGCCCTATTTTTGACCCCTTAACATTTTTTTTAACCAGCTATGGATCCATAAAAGAACGGTATGTAAAAGTCGAATCATTTGAGGCTCCTGGCGCTGCTCTGCGACTTGTACTTTCGGAGGAGATAGCTTGAAAATATGGAGACAGACATATAGTCTTTTATATATTAGGCTAGGAAAGGTGGGTGGGCGCCCGGCTTTGTCCGGGCATAAAATACGCTTAAATATGATATTTTATTATAGAGTCGTAATTTCAAAAGTAAAACAAAGTATATGGGTACCACTAGCGAAAATTGAAATCAAAACACAACCATACGAAACTCGTGTCGTTACCACTGTACCAACGTGACATACACATGAACTTATTAAAAATTAAAAAAAAAAAATAAGATGAATATTCAAAATGTATAACGATTTTTTTCAATTTTAACCCATTTTTAACCCCTTAAAAACTATTTTAACCCTTAAAACAATTTTAACCCTTTAAAAACTATTTTAACCCATTAAAAACTATTTTAACCCCATAAAAACTATTTTAACCGGCTAAAGACCCATAAAAGAAAAGTCCGTAAAAATCCAATCATTTGAGGCCTCTACCGCCGCTCTGCGATTTTTAGTTTCGGTGGAGATAGAGTTTGAAAATATGGAGGAAGACAGACAGACAGACAGACAGACATATAGCCGTTTATAAATTAGATTTTGTACGGCAGAATTTCTACCGATTTCTATTGTTCTGCATTCTGTATTCACAAAGACAGGGTAAGAATTGGTACAGCAACTTCAGTGAGTTGTCATATAACACTGAACAGCTTCGTTGAAGTAAGCTGGAATTTTAAAGCAATTGTGGCAATGGATAACTAGCAGAATGTGATGTCTGCGAACGTTAAAGAAACGGTGTTGTTTGGGGTATGTGGGGACGGCGCCGTCCCGAACATAAGTAAAAATTGAAGTGTCGATAGATATTAATTGGCTGTCGAGTATACATTTCAGCACCGTCGAATTCGTGAACATTCTCTCTACATTAAATGTCTCCTTTAACTAATTAATTAATCGTTTAGCACACACACACACACACACACACACACACACACACACACACACACACACACACACACACACACACACACATATATATGAGTAAAAAATAGAGATATGGAAAACATTCAACGTTTCGCCAACTGTTGCACGGACTTTATCAAGAGAAAAACAAAGCTAGAAATGGCATAAAATTATGCGTCACTTTATGCTTTTTTATCTCTTTTTTCTCGCCTTTATATATATACTAGCATGGGTGCCCGGCGTTGCCCGGGTGTTTTGAGGTATATGCTGAGCAAAAATAAAACAAAACAAAAAAAACGGTCAATTTTTTTAAATTTGACCCCTATTATAACCTCTTAAAATTTATTGTTTAGGGCTTAAATCAAGTTATTAAGTTAGATCCATGTCCGAGGAATCTATATCTAAAATTTAAATTGTTTAGACCAAAAATTGTCGGAGGAGTTTGGTAGAGTTCTCAAAGGTCAAATCGTTGAACTTTGACCCCTTAATCGCAAAATTTCCGCGCGAAAACCAATCGCATCAATTTTCGCAAATCTTAGTACCCTGTATATCAAATTTCGAGTCTGTAGGCTTAAATTGAGTTAATGCGTAAGGAAATGTACACACACAGACATACAGACAGACACTTTCACTTATATATATATATATATATATATATATATATATAGTAAGTTATAAATATATACTACCTAGCTCTACCTATGTATTGAGCTCTGTTGAAGTAAATACTGAAAATTTACTCATAAAATTATATTTTCGTATATTAATTTATGTGATTAAATTAAGTAGTCATATATATATATATATATATATATATATATATATATATATATATATATATATATATACTACACAGTCATGAGCATGTTGAAATTTTATATACAGGATATTTAGACCTGTAGTACACATTGGGTTTGGTTAGCTGATAAAGCCCCCCCCCCAAAAAAAACATTGACCTTGGCCTCTAATGTCTACTGTACTCGTTTGTTTTTCTGCGCATGCGTTGGTTAAACTCCGTTAATTTTTCCGGTTTCTGTGTAAGTATGGATTTAGGTTATATGCTAACGAATATGGAAATATATTTTGGTTTCTGTTCTAGCTGATGGCACATACAATATATATTATAATATATAATCATAATCGATAGAAAATTGGTTTTATAATAATGAATACGAAATTTGCATGAATTAAAATAAAATATTTAAGCGTATTTTACAACTGGGCAATTCCTGTTTGTTTGTTTGTTTGTTCACAATTTGAGTAATATATATATATGTTACATTTTTTAACAAATAGATTTCAATACTGAAAACATACATTTAATCCGGCATGATTTCTAAATATACGATTTATTTAAAATAAATCAACATTCAAGAGGTTATCTCATTTGCATTTTACATTAAAGAAATATTATATAACGTGGATTTATATAATTTATTTTTAATTTAATTTACATTTAATCTATTTTAAATTATTAGTATAACCAACATCACCTGCGTTTAAAAACGGAAGCAAGTTTTCATCTAAGCTTTGAGTTATTTCCCTTTACGCTATGAGATTTTATTTTTCTGTTCGCATTTCATAGACGAAGATGACTATGTTTTATGCTTCCAAAAATCACAAATATGATCAGCTTTCAGGAAAATCGTCACAACTTATGATATTTAATGTATCTTAAATAGTATGTGACCCCCCCGCCCAGCAATATGTTTTTTTTTACCTGGAAATACCTGTATGTATAACTATTATATATATATATATATATATATATATATATATATATATATATATATATATATATATATATATGAAAGTACTAAACTTATATAAAGATTTAAATAAAATATGCGGAAATTTGTAGAGGGCTCTTCCAGCTATCATCTCTTCAGGAGAAAGTCGATAACAAGGGAAACAATATTATTGATGAATTAAAGAGGAATGTTTATTATATATATATATATATGTATATATATATATATATATATATATATATATATATGAAAGTAAAAACTTATATAAAGATTTAAATAAAATATGCGGAAATTTGTAGAGGGCTCTTCCAGCTATCATCTTTTCAGGAGAAAGTCGATAACAAGGGAAACAATATTATTGATGAATTAAAGAGGAATGTTATATATATATATATATATATATATATATATATATATATATATATATATATATATATGAAAGTACAAAACTTATATAAAGATTTAAATAAAATATGCGGAAATTTGTAGAGGGCTCTTCCAGCTATCATCTCTTCAGGAGAAAGTCGATAACAAGAGAAACAATATTATTGACGAATTAAAGAGGAATTCAGAAGTGCCAAGAATTGAAGAAAGAAAATAAACGATTTAAATAGATTTTAATCTGTGTATACGACGTTTAAAACAGATAAAAATTGACACAACGAGGGACAAAAAACACGAGAGAAAAGATATAACGTTTTTGTCGTCTCCTTTTACCGGCATAAAGGTTTTCGAGCCGAAATAAAGTATTTTGGTTTTTGGAGTTTGATCTATGTAACACCTCGAACCGCTCTATTTTATACACAGCATGGATTATTAACCAGATGCTGACCAATAGCAAAGTCCAAGGCTGCAGAAGAAGGGAGACTACCAGATCATACCCCACCCCTATTTAGTCTAAGATGGAATGTGCTAGTTTATACGAGTTAACGAATGCTAAAATGTTCGCCCGACATATCCTTGCGAAAAGAAGAAATATCAGGTCTCGTAAGCGTACCGCACGCAAGGAAACAGAGTAGAAGCAACTAGAAAGACTTCTAACAATCTGTTTAAAAAATTTAGTACTTTTATCCTCTATGCACGGTAGTTTTGAATAAACCGGTCACTACACAGGCCCGGACATTTTAGGGGATTTAAAATCATCAGCCTTTTTGTCAATGCAATTATCAATAAGGTCTAATGGATAATCTTTATTTGTAAATATTTCCCTGATTTTATCAAGTTCGGAGTCTAGTATGTTAGATGAACATATCATGAGGGCTCTACGTAGCCGTGTATTAATTAGGTGGACCTTACGTGATTTAGGTACAAAAGAAGACCAGGTCACATACAAGCCAGTATTTCGGCTTCCTATAAATGGTAATGAGGAAGCCCCCTCTTGAACGTTCAACAAGAACATCCAAGAAGGGAGGAAGGTTATTCTTCTCACTTTCCATAGTGAACTTTAGAGTTCAACCTATTGAAAAATGCTGACGCTCCATCTTGCGATGAAAACATAGCAAAAGTGTCATCAACATATCTAAAATATGTAGTGGGTATCGTTCCAGAATTAAACAGAACAGATTCGTAATAAGCGACAAAGATATCAGTTAAAGTTGGGGCCAACGGACTCCCCATTGAAACTACGTAGGCCTGACAGTACATAATATCAGCGAAACCAAACTCCACGGATTTAGTACACATTACAATAAATTCAGTAAATATTTCTTTCGCTCCAACGCTCCAACATGTAAAAGTCTATTTTAGACTGACAACAGCCGCCAGTATAACCTACGTAGATTTTTTTCTCTCCATGAAGGGCTGACCGTTTGGGACTAATACATCGAAATATGTGAAAATAAAACACAAAAATTATTTTAATCTCTTAATAATAAATATTTTTAAAATATTTTTGTTTTTCTAAAATTTCAAATTTACTCCAAAAATATTGTTTTTGAAAATGTGACTAAACTTCTAATTAATATTTTTAGATATTTTAATTTCATGTTTTTCTTTTTCGTTTTTTAAATAAGCTATCAGATTTTATCTTTAGTTTCACTAGGTGTCAGCCTTCAATTTTGTCCGTGTATACGATCGACTAATGACAAGTTCTATATGCAGCAAGGCAATTTATCTGTTTAGCTTTAGTGCTAAATGGGAAAATTGTGTTAAGTCAATTAGCACCAAAATTAGAAAAATGAGAAAACGAGAAGTCGTTAGGTAACATCTTAGAACTAATCAAGGGAGGGTCGTCTTTAGGTTAGGGTTTCCCCATTTATATAACTACGTTTGTTAATATAGTTTTTAAATAAAATACATTATATAAGCTTTCATAAAACCTACGATCGCAAACAATTGTTTTAAGCGATTTCTGATACATGCAACATATATATATATATATATATATATATATATATATATATATATATATATATATATATATATATATAAAAAATAAAGTGTGTATATACGAGGGTCATTCCAAAAATAATGTTTCGTTTTTATTTTTTACTCAGAAAGTTAAAGAGCTGCGAAACCAGCAGTGGTACCATTAAAATGAGCGACTTTTGTGCTCCAAAATTAATTTTTCTATATACAGGGCCTGCTTTCTTAGTGTCTCACACCGTCAATATCTGCTACAAAGAGATAACACTTCAAGATTATGAATGCATAAGTTCAGTCACCATAACTATACAATTTGCAAACTCAACTGATTCATTCGGTCGGAATAAAAATAGGAGGCATTACTTTTGGAACGTCTCTGGTATATAATGTTTTTTTTTTTCTTTTAAATATTATGGACCGATTATTATACATTATATAGTCTCGGTAAAACGGTTAGCACCATAGGTAAATTACTTTTTTTAGTAAATTTAACTAATTATGGAATGAGAACACTACTAAAAAACGTTTTTAATTTCTAATGAACAGTTAATTATTAATTATTGAATATGCAGTCTAAATTATACGGTGAATAATATATATATATATATATATATATATATATATATATATATATATATATATATATATTAGTTTTTGCATAAGCAGTAATATGTTGCTACACAGTCATGAAAATGTTTCGGCCAGCTAGTTATTCGTAACTAGAGACCACTTCAGGCAATACAGCTAATACGAAAGCAAAGTTTACAATTTGTAACTGCTGTATCGCCTGAAGAGGCCTCTTGTTTCTCGTAAGTAGCTGACCGAAACATGCACATGACTGTGTAGCAATATATTACTTCTTATGTAAAAATATAAAGTAAAGTATAACTTGCCGTTAAATTTTATTGACTTTACCCCTGGAAAATATTAACCCCGGATTATATATATATATATATATATATATATATATATATATATATATATATATATATATATATATATATATATATATATATATATATTCTTTGTATTTACTTTCTTTGTACAATATATTCTTTCTACCGTACCCTGTTGTTCGCGTCTGTCTTTAGGAGTTTTCTTTAGAGCCACATCAATAACATTTTTAAAAATAAATTCTTACATTTAGGAGAGCATATATATATATTTTTTAGTTTTGGTGTTGTTGTTAAACGACCATTATAAATGCTAAAGTATATATTCCCGGCAAAATCTCTATAAAATGATATAGCAAAATCGGCAGTATTTAAAACGGGTAAAAACATTAGAACTTTTCGTTAGAACCCTTGTTACGATAGGTATGAACCGGAAGTGTAATGAAACTTCCGGTTCCTCAAAACTCCCTCAATATATCAACCGCTGGTCACTTATTTACTAACGATAATGTGAAACTGTGGGATTTCTGGTGACTTAAATCAGGCAATTAGGAATATTCTCTTTCAATTTAGGTAACATGTAATTTAATTATTTAGTGTGTATTATCTTTTAATAATGTTGATTATTATTTGTATGGAGGATTACTCCAAATATCTTTCTTTTTACATAGGAGTTACCACTTATCAAGACCCAGGCGCCACTCGAGGACAAGGTTTAAATAGTTAACCGTTGTCAATGGGACACTATTATAGTAATCGTTAGAAGTGTAAATTTGGTAAAATTGGATTACTTAAGAGGAACGGCTCATCGAGAACTTGTTTATGTTGGACTTGAAGACGACCATATTGTAGTCAGCTGGAAAGCTGGCAAATGGAAAGCAGTACCACAGGTGTACAGTTTTAAGAAAGAAGCTTTATTCATGGAATCTACGTTTAGGATTAGGCACAAATAAAGAGTGGGGAAATTATTTATAGTGGTTTCAGCTAGATGAGTTTTTCTCGTGAAAGTTTAGCTAGGTGGGACCACAGATTGGAGCTCAGAAAAGCACTTGCCATGAAAATAATGATAAAGTAGAGACAGGCTCGCAACGTCTCTTCTGTGAGAAAGAGGTTGCAGAGAAGAGAAAAGGCCATCCCCTACAAGGATACGAAGTCTATTTTGAACTCTGTCAAGGCAGGATAAGTCTTTCTAGCAGCTCCTGCCCAAGTGTGACAACAATACTCCATCCTTGGACATTACCTGGCTCTTATGTAGGTAGAGAATTGCATCAGCAGTGAAATATCTTCTGGATAGAGAGAAGGATCCCGCCATTTTTCCAGCGATCTTGGCAACGGATTTGATGTACGTGTTCCATCTCGAATCAGGAGTAAAGGTCAGATCCAGAAGCTTGCCAAAACATGGAGCCTCCCCAAAACGAGAGCCATTCCTTTCAATTGATGCCAGATGAGGATCAGAGCATTGATGATATAAAGATAGAAACTTGGTTTTAGATGCATTAAAAGTAACCAGTCACTTCTTTCCCTATACTGTAGCACGTGCTCAAAATCAGAGGAGAAAAAAATCAGATGAAACTTCGTTGTTTACGGCCTTTGATGTCTGCCATAGATGGTAGTGACGTCAGCATAAATGTCTACGAATGATTTAAAGATGTGATTTAGAAGATCATTGATGTAGATCATGGAGGGGAGAATCATTTAATAAAAGAATGAGCCCTTAATAATTTTAACTAGTTTTATCGCTGTTTTATTTTGATTAAGTTCAATTCATGGAGTCTAAAGGGATCACTATTTCTCGGGTTAAACTTTCATATAACGTTTTCTATTGTATCTATATTTTATATATTTATACTAATCTAAATTTATTCAGTGTATAATTTAATGGACACACGACAAAGTCGCTTAGTTCATACACTAGAATATATATGCAAACTCTTTGAATTAGAACCCAATGAGAAATGGTATGAGCATAAACCAGAAGTGGTACGGGAAACCGACAATATTCAACTTCTTTGAGACATGCGCATACAAACTGATAATATCCTTGAACAACCCAAATCTGACATGATTTTTCTAAACAAAAAGAAGAGAATTTGCTCAATTATTGACATAGCCTGCTCTTTTAGATACCATAATGCAAGCGGAAGAATATGAAAAAATAAATATCAAGATCTCAAATAGAAATTAGTTAGACTATGGAAAGGTAAAGAAGTCAATGTTATTCCCATTGGAATTGAAACGCTTGAGACAGAAACGAAAAGCTATCATAAACTGCTCTATCAGACCGAGGAGGCAATTTCTTTTCTAATTTTGCAAAAGGTATAGCTTGATTGTCTATACTTGAGGAATTGGTCTGATATTCAAGAAAAAATGAATTAAATGCATCCAAAAAGAGAATCTACTATAAAATACTACTACTACTACTACTACTACTACTACTACTACTACTACTACTACTACTACTATTACTGATAATACTACTAATGCTGGGAGCACCAAGGACCTCTTCAAAAATCAGGAGAAATTGGAATCAAGGGGAAGACTGAAAGTATGCAGCTGACGTTATTGCTGAAAACATCTGAAATCTTATCACACGTCGAAACTGCTTCACATCAACTAGAAACGAGAATCAGCCATATTAAAACTGTAAAAAAAACTAAAAGAAAAAGATAGAAAAGAAACACTACATGAAACAAAGTAACTGAAACCGCAAAATTGTAAGAATAGTGGTGTCGCGTCGATTAACGCCACACAAAATAATCATAAAGACACAAGGCGGATCGAAAGACCGAAGACGACAAACACTAACCATACCTCCACTGAAGACTGGGACTTTTGGGAGGCTTATAATCACCCAAATTCCAGTGAAAGCCAATGGACATTGCTAGTGAGAAATAAATGGTAAGTGACAGTTGCGATAACGCAAAATCATTTGCGAAGGTCACCGAAAGAGGACTGTATTGGAAATATGGGGAAACTTGTCACCAAGGATCCAGGGAACGCTATCAGTTTTTATCAGTTATTATCTGATGATGATCTGTGTGAGAACTCCTAATAAGTACGAACTTGTTGTCACTTAGCTTCCAGAGAACACCACAGGCTGTATTCAATGAGATCTTTGGTGTCCTGTGTGAAAGCTCCTTGTGAGACATTATTATTATTATTATTATTATTATTATTATTATTATTATTATTACTACTACTACTACTACTACTACTACTACTACTACTACTTACCTGGCACATTTGCTGGGAGCAAAGTGTAGTATCTGTTCCGGCAGATGCTGTACTTTGTGACCATTACCCTTGTGGCAATTGGTTGTTGGTACATGTAGGGCCAACCCTATATGTACCATCCCCTTCCTCTCCCCTCCACCTTCACCTCATATAAAAACGACCTTGTGTCATATTTTGCTTACGTGGGGAAGCAAATAAATAAATACCTACTACTACTACTACTACTACTACTACTACTACTACTAATAATAATAATAATAATAATAATAAACAAAAAAAACGAATTCGATTATAAAAATGAATATGAATGACAAAATGAATAACCTTACCGGAAACGTTAGTTTACTGAGACCGAGTTAAATTACGATGGTTCAACATCCTTTTAGCATTAAAAACGTATTAGGTTTTCAAGTTCAACCTCGTTCTCATATTCAGAGCGAATTCATAATATATATGACAACATCTTTTAAGCGCAAATTAGATTATGTACTGAGAATTTACAGGTACACTCGGCACAATCCGGAAATTAATGAGTGCCCATTTTCAAATCTCTACATTTGTCTTTTTCACCTCTACTTATTTACATATTCCTATTTACAATGCCTCTTCACGGGACAGAGTTAGACACCAGGGTCGTTTTTTAACGTCGAGAAAAGGAACAAAAATTAAAAATTGTCTCAGTCGTGAAGGACTTCTCCACTGACAGAGAACAAGAAATTGAAGTGCAGCATCTGAAGAACAGACACTACACTGTGACCGAAAAATACACAATAATGTAAAGCAATAAAATAAAGAATATTTAAAAGTAAAATTTAATCACAAAATAATGATCAGAATGAACTACACAAAAGTTAAGATTGACAACTCATAAGAAAGGGTAAATGTAGAGTATGTGGATCTAAAAACGAAACAGTAAACCACATCATGGGTTATTGCAGCAAGCTAGCCAAAAAGAATATAAAAACAGACATGATTGGCCACGTGTTGCATGGAGAAAAATGCTATGAGCATGATATGATGAGCGTGTACCGTGAGTTTTAACGTCAAGTTTATAACTGATAATCTCAGAGGTAGATAAAATCTGGACCGTAAAGGGGGGGGGTGGAAAATAGGGGACTTCGTTAGTTTGGTGATATTGACAAAAAAACAAATGAGTTCTTGAGTTAGTAAATGCAGAGCAGTTGAGGTAGAATGGTCAGTTGAGATAGAAAGATGAAATAAAACATACGAAAATGTGATGAGAATGAAACCGAGAGAACAAGGAATATATAAAAACTTGACCGAAGATATGTTATTTGGAAGTACACTTCTAAACGCAGTCCAACATTCCACAGTTCGTAACACAGGCGTTAAGGCGCTGATAATGATAATGAGGATGATGATAATGATAATGGTGATGATGATGATTGAGTGACCCAACGAAGATCAAGTAGGATTTATTTATCCCCCCTCCCAACGTTGGAATGAAGTGACGCAAGGATTGGTAAGTAGAATTTGAAAAGCCAGTGCTCTAAAGAAATACCACTCTGGCCTGCAACAAATGTCTACACAGCCCTGTCGACCTTTTTCGGAGCTGCATACATGCCGGCAAAACTGTAAGCTAGGAGGCCGAGTCTAGCTAAGACACGTCTTGTGGTCTCCAGATAGTCAGAGAGCGGTTTTAATACGGTTGATGCCATCTTCAGAATTGTAGCATCAACGGTTTCTAAAAGTCGTCCAACACATGACAGCATGTAAAGCTGATGATGATGATGATGATGACGACGACGACGACGACGACGATAACTGGGTGATCCAACAAGGATCAAGTTAGATACACGCTGGCTAAGCTATTAGCTAAAAGAACGAGGCTAGCTAAGACGCGGCTTGTGGTCTGCGGTAGTGTAGATGGTGGAGGCGATGGAAGACGGTTTCAATACAGGTGATGCCGTCTTTGGAACGGTAATATCTACGGTAAGAAGCCGGGTTGTTTATTATTATTATTATGGTTGAACGGAAGTTTACCGCGATCAAAAAAGAGGAGTCGTTAGGTTAATCGTTGCGATTAAAAGTAATTGGGAAGATCAAACGGATTCATTGCTTGCTCATACAAAGTGATTTCTTCTGTCGAATAACTTGACACAGAAAGACTATATTTAAGTTCATATATATATATATATATATATATATATATATATATATATATATATTATCTGGCCGACCGGCCTTGCCCGGTCGTTCAATACGCTTAAACATGATATTTTAATTTATACAGATTGTGTATGCATAGGTTCAGTCCTCTATTGATTATGATATATTACGATAAATAATTTGCACGGTTTTCTTTACAATATCACGCCAGCTGATATTTGGGCTTGGCGATCTTAAACACAGTCTTTCTTCTCTTCTCTCTATATCTATAAAAGTGAAATTGTTTGTGTTTGTGTGTGTATATTTCTCTACGAAACTACTATGTCAATTTTCAGTCTACAGACTCGTGATTTGACATAAGGGGTATTAAGATTTGGGAATTTGTTTATCGGTTTTTGGCCAAAAATTGGCTGTCAAGGGGTTAAAGTTCAACGAATTGACCTTTGAAAAGTCTACTAAACTCCTCCGCCAATTTTGAGTATAAACACTTGAAATTTTAGATGTAGTTAACTTGGATATAGATCAAACTTTTTAATTTGATTTGAGCTCAAAATAACAAATATTAAGTGGTAAAAATTGGGGTCAAAGTTAAAAAAAATTGACCTCTGGGGTCTCTACCAAATTACTCAGCCAATTTTTGGTTTAAACGTTTGAATTTTTACATAAAATGTATTCTGACACAGGGCAAGTTTTTAATCGATTATTGACCGAAAATTTGTCTGCCAAGGAGTCAAAGTTAAAAAGATTTTGCTTTTGTGGTCCCTAGTAAACTATTCAGTCAATTTTGGGTCTAAACATTTGAAATTTTACATAAAGGTTATTTGGACATGCAGCAAGCTTTTTAATCAGTTTTGGAGCGAAAATTTGGCTGTGAAGTCAAAATTGAAAGAGTTGACCTTTGCAAACTCTACCAAACTCCTTCGCCAATTTTGGGTGGAAACCCTTTAAATGTCAGATGTAGATTACCTGCGTATGATTCAAACTTTTTAATACACACACACACACACATATATATATATATATATATATATATATATATATATATATATATATTAAAAAATTTGAATCATACCCAGGTAATCTACATCTGACATTTATATATATATATATATATATATATATATATATGCAGATAAAGTGCTGAACATTACATAGGGCTCAATCAAATTCGGGCTGAACTGCTAGTATATATAGCGTCTAAAACTAAGAGACAAAATTTTAAAACCTAATATTTGTTAGAAATAACAACTGTGAAAACTGAAATTTTGAGAACTGGTAGTCGTTATCATCCATAATAAAATACTAAAATTTGAATCATTTGCAAAAGATAGAAAAAGAATTATGACAATTATTTATTTATTTTCAATATATATATATATATATATATATATATATATATATATATATATATACGTGTGTGTGTATGTGTTTCTCTCTATTTTTTCATTTTTCTTATCATTTTGTTTAAGCCAGGGATGGGGCATCCTACCAGATGCCAAACATACACCTGCTATTTTAGACACTCCAACCGAGAGATCTTTTTAAGATTCTAACCGTCCCTTTAAGTGCAATTGTTTGAATCTCCTTTGCACTTGGTTTACCTGGTATATTTGTAAGATAGTTTGTAAAATTCTTTTTCATAAGTCCGGTTGCTCCTATAATTACTGGAATGATAGAGATCTTCTTAAGGTTCCAGTTTCTTTTCATGTCATACATAAGACCCTGGTATTTAGTAATCTTTTCCCTCTCAGCTCTGTTTAACCCAGCATCATTTGGGACACTAACTTCCACCAAGGTTGCTTCCTTCTCCTTCTTGTCCCATATTACAATGTCGGGTTTTATAGCTCCGTTTTCTAGGTATGTGGCTGTAGGGATTGCATAGTCATAGTGGATGGTATATGATTTGTTTCCGACTGTTCTTTCGGGTATATGTCCCCATGACTTCTTATGTGTGTGTGTGTGTGCACGCATATGGTGTGTTTGATATCTTTTTCTATTATCAATATCTTTTCCTTTTGAATGTAAGCTTCACATGCAGTTTTTCATTATATGGAAAAGTTTCCATTAAAGAATCCTCATATACTTTTTTCATCGCCTTATGTGTTTGTATTGGCGCCCACAGATGTGGGTGTGTGCTTGTGTGTGTTTGCATATAACACATATACAAGATTTTGTACTTTTTTTTTCGAAACTTAAGTAAAAATAAGCAAATGTGTGTTTCATGTTTTTCTCACACCTATATTTTTGCGTGATTGATGAGTTTCAGTGCGAATCTGATCCCATCTCCTCTCGACGTCGATTAAGGAGGAACATGAAAGGTGCATTTGACCTTGTTTTCGCTTTAATGTTCGGTAATAAGCTAAAAGATCACAGCGAGTCGGAGTTGCAGTCATTAATCAAGAATTTCCTTCGAAGGTTTTGAGCGGCAGATTTTTTAAGTCTTCAGAATATGGAAGAGTTTCGGATTTTTAAAAAATTTATTTTCGTTCGTTGTCGATTCTTGTTTTTTTTTTTACTTTTGTTTTACTTTCTAGTTTTTTAAAAAAATTCTTGCGTTTTCATGTTATTTCGTTCTTTTTTTTTCCCTCTTGTTTCTCTCTTAATTAATTAATTAGTTTTGGTTCATCTTTTTATTCTTTATTTTCGATTTTATCACGGTTTCTTCCCTCTTTTCATTCATCTTTTCTTTCCCTCCATTTTTTTTATAGGTTTTGTTTCCCTTTTCTATGTTTTAAAACATTTTTTACAGGAAATTCTGACACCACACACACACACACACACACACACACACACACACACACACACACACACACACACACACACATATATATATTTTTAATCACCCCTTATCAAGGCCCGGAGGCCACTCGAGGCTAAGGGTTAATGGGTATACATTATTCAATGTAATTATAGCGTAGTAAACATAAGTAGTGCGAATTTTGTAAATTGGATTACTTAGGTGGACGGTTCATCAAGAATTTGTTTATGTTGGACTTGAGGACAATCAGATTGTAGTCAGCTAGAAAGCAGACAATCGGGAGAGTGTTCCACATGCGTGCAGTACTGCAGTTCTAAGAAAAAAGCTTTGTTCATGGAAGTACATTTAGGTTTATGCACAGATAAAGAGTGTGGGAAATTATTGATAATGGTTTGGGCTAGACGAGTGTTTTTCTTGAGGGAGGACCATAAATTGAAGCTCAGCTGAGCGCTTGCCATATATACAGGGTGACCCCCCCCCCAAATGGGCCCCAACTCTAATTAGGCCCCGTTTCTTAGTGTTTTGTCCAAATGAAATGAAACTTTGGTCATAACTAGTTTATTATATTCAAAATATCACATCAAAACACTAGGGTCTTTGGCTTTTTTTTCTCCGTTCTACAGCATATGTTCTAGATGGCCTCTATTTAGCTTTAGTTTTTTGGGGGGTCACCCTGTATATATATATATATATATATATATATATATATATATATATATATATAACTACTTCATTTACTCACATAAATTCAATATACGAAAGTATAGATTTGTGCGTAAACTTTAAGTATTTACTTCAAAAGTGCTCAATACGTAGGTAGAGCTAGTTAGTAATTTATAAAATATATATGGCGATTAAGCTACACTGAATATTCTGCGTTTCACCCACTTATAGGATTCGTCAGAAAAAAAAAGATCTACCTTAAACCACTAACCTAGCTCTAAAACATATCCTTTGTTCGATAAAATGCATGCCCATTGGCTGATAGGAAGGGGCGCGGTGGATACTAGAAAGCTGATTGGCTAACCAGAAATCCTTAACATATATAAAAACAAAAAACAACCACAGAATTCGCGCATAAGCCTGACGAATCCTATAAGTGGATGAAACGCAGAATATTCAGTGTAGCTTAATCGCCATATATATTTTATAAATTACTATATATATATATATATATATATATATATATATTACTATATATATATATATATATATATATATATATATATATATATTAGTGTTGGAATGATTAATCGGAATTGGGATCGGGAGTAGGAAAAGTCGGAAATTTTGGTGGTATCAGAATTGGTATCGAAATCGGAAATATGTGTACCTATTTTTCGATGCCAAAATCGATGCTTGGTTTATCTTTTATTTTATTTGCTTTTATTTGAAACAAAATCTTCCACTGCTGATAATACAATAATGAAATAATAAATATTTATTAATTTTAACCTACCAGTAAAGCTAAAAGCTATAAATCACCTCCACAATTGAATGTTTTACGTTTCGAGAAAATATATGCACATTTAACACGTGTTTTTAGTGTGATCCTGACAAAAAAACAAATTTGGGGGTAATTTTTGTTTTTTGAAAAGGCTGATTACTTGGCTTTCTTTCCCAGACAAGTACTTTTACTAGTTTACCTTTAATTCTCCTCAAATATTCTACTATTTAACTGATAACTTACATTCTGCTTATGTTAAAATAACAAAGTTTAATATTGTTTCTTCTCATAAAATATTTCTAAATATTTGTGGTGTTTAATTCTCTTTTAATTATATATATATATATATATATATATATATATATATAGTAATATATATATATATATATATATATATATATAGATATGAATGGAAATGTATCAAAAAGATTATGAAAAGTATAAAAGCTTATAACTTTTCTTTATTCGTTTTCAATTGGCGATGTGCATGAAATACAAAATAATATTATGAAAAAAAATTAAAAAACTTTTTTTACGAGTACATAATTTTCGACCGATCCTTCAGTCTTCATCGGTGTAGTGAAATATATATGTTTCGGTCAGCTAGATTAAAGAAACTAGAGACCTCTCCAGGCGAACTTGCCTATATGAAAGCACATTTTGCGCAATGTTGTGTTTAAAGCTCTCTGAATGGAGCTAAGATCTCTAGTTTCTAAAAAACTGCTTGGCCGAAACATGCTCATGACTGTGTAGCAATATATTACTGCTTATGTGAAAACAAATAAAAATATACCTTGCTCTAATTCGGTATTGAGCACTCTTGTATAAAGCGCGTTATACTTCACTGGTTTCCTTACCTCTGAACACACACACACACACACACACACACACACACACACACACACACACGCACACAATATATATATATATATTTATGTATACGGGCTTAAAGGCGTACAAGAGAGATAATTAATGAATTTAACGAGGTTATTGAGAGTGCCAATTAAAAAAAGAAAAATATATATTTTATTAATATAATCAAATTTACATGATCACGACACAGGATAGGCTAATGTTCTCGACGACTCGAAAAACCAGGTTACTTTCTAAAGAAATATATATGTTTATATATTTTTCGTATTGATTTTTATCCATATATATATATATATATATATACATGTATATATATATATATATATATATATATATATATATAGTAACCCACATACAGTACTGTTTCGCTGTTTCACACCTCATCAGTGCGGCTATATACATATATTTCTTTAGAAATATATTTCCTTATAGTATATACCAACCCTTATTCAAGAAACTCAATGTAATTACAGAGCAATATAGTGAATAAATGACAAAGTACTATATTCCGAAATTTATGATGTTGACCATCTTAATATTTATTCCTTTATTTCAGTTGACATTTACAATTCTGGACAGTATCTGTTTCGTAGCGCAAAATCAATCACTTAATCATTATATAAATCAGTGAATCTATTGTGACCATAACTCATCAGAATAAATAGCAACAATCAATTCGTCAAAGGATATAAAGTGCGATTTGACATGATTAAAATCCGAAAATTGGAAAAGAAGCTGCAAACACCTTTAATATGTTTCCATTAATTCTATTCCAATATGTGTGATGAGTTAAGGGCATGATAGATTCAGTGATTGATACAATAATTAAGTGATTGATTTTGGCTACGAAACAGATACTGTCGAGAATTGTATATGTCAACTGAATTAAAGGAATAAATTATAAAATGGTCAACATCATGAATTTTGGAATATAGTTTTTGTCATTTATTCGTTATACATATATATATAAATTTGTATATATATATATATATATATATATATATATATATATATATATATATATATATATATATATATATATTTACTAGCAAAAGTACCCGTCGTTGACTGTGTTCAAAAACAGCCTACAGAAAATGGACTCTAATTTATGAAAGTGTGATAGCTTATGAAAAGGAAGGGTTGTAAATTTGGGTTGAATTTGGGGGTATCAAAACCAAAGCAAAATATGATGAAAGTAAAAATAAAATAGATAAACCCCATCATTTATTATACCATACCTGTTCACACTAAAACATTTATCACAATATTCTGTGGATCTATATTAAAAAACCTTGTTAAACTTTGTGACATATTTCCATTCTATGGAGGTTAGGTGCGAACGAACACCCCATAATTTTATTATACCGTATTTCTTCAAACTGAAACATAATTATCAAAGTATACTTACACAGATAAATATGAAAAGTCTTTATTAAAGTTTGTGCCTATTTCCATTCTATGGAGGCCAGGCGCGAACGCAGACCCTATAATTTTATTATACCATCCCTATTTAAGTTAAAACATACTTATCAAAGTATTCTTATGTACATCTATATCAAAAACACTTGTAAACGTTTGTTTTAAATTTAATTTTTTTATTTCCATACTTAATGGACCAGGCGCGAACGCAGACCCCACAATTTTAATGAACCACTGTTCTGCCAGATCAAACATACCCATTTCTGTGTCTCGATACATCTTCTATCATTATATGTAATCAGTTTTTTAAAATAGTCAACCATATAGGGGCCTATTCGTGACCAGAGACACACATTCAGCTTTATATATATATATATATATATATATATATATATATATATATATATATATATATATATATATAACTGTAAATGATTTTACGTTTCGTTACTTGTTCCTTTTACCGCATTATCACCGGGCTATGGATTTCTATGCTCTGGCACAGGAAGCTGTTTCGTCGTGTCATGGTTAGTTTAGTTCTTAGATTTAAAACCCGACTCCAAAGGCTTATGTCAGTGCAAGTGTATACCAGTGTGTGTATGTGTGCGTGTATGTGTTTGTGTACGTGTGCGCGCGCGTGTGTGCGTGATCTCCTGGTAAAAGCGGATCTCCTGGTAAACCGGACCTGGAATATCAAAGTGATATAAACCACCCCTCCCTCACGCACTTCAAAGTGTTGGTGACGAGGAGTACGTCAATCGATATTCGATTGACGCTGTGAATCACACCTTCTCGTAAATAATCGGTCGATTAATCAGGGAAGGTGTGCGATGATGACGAAGACCTGAAAAAAGGACAGGTCAATCAACTGATCGATACGACTAAAAAACCCGCATGCGACATTTGTAATGAGATAGATCGATAAAAATTTAGATAATAATATACATACATACATACATACATACATATATACAGATATATATGTATACATGAGAAGGCTGTAGTAGTTTACTTGAATCAATGTATGTAGTGTGTAAGAAATTGTGTCATCTATAAGGCTATGACAACAGCATATTCTTTCTCTTGTTTTAATTCTCAGGCACATATCCATTGATATCTTATATGTTTTTCATGTAGACTGGTGTGGTTCTCGGTTGATTAATTTTATCTAACTGTGTCGGATATATACTCGAGAGTCAAAACAATGAAAAGAATATGCTTTTGTATATATATATATATATATATATATATATATATATATATATATATATATATATATATATATATAATTCCCTCACTGCTTAGGAAACGAGATTAAATACAAATAATATCAGATCATATTACTACTTACTTTAGCTAAAAGAAAATAATAAAAATAAAGGAATAAAAAAATATAAAATTAATTTATTGCGGACTATTATTCTCATCTTTATGGATTGTTGTTTCGCGGCGTTTCGGCCAACTATTCCTCTGGTCTTCGTCAGGCGGTAACCGCGACGGATATGAACTTCGAATCTCCTAATTGCATGCTCAGCAATTACTGCCATCTGTAGTTGTTGTCGTCTCACCACGTTTTGGCCATGTAAGCCTCTGGCCGGCTTTGGGTAGGGTTGAAACCGCTATCTTCAGACAATGCCTATCTGGAACCGTTAGCCGAAACGTCGTGAAACAACAACTTATAAAAGATGAGAATAATAGTCCGCAATAAATAAATTAATATAAATAATACTCATCTCAATAATGAATTCCAATTAAAATAATATATAAAATATATATATATATATATAACCACAAATCTTACAATTAAAAGCGATAAAAACTCGTGCGTAAAATCTGGCAAGGTGTCCTGTCTCTGCGGGAAAACGCAAGGCTGCAGATTGTGCAGTTATACGTTCGATCCTTGTAGACAAGAAACTTTATACCAAACTCTTTTTTGTTGCGTTGTAAGATACGGCCTGAATCATTGAAAATTTATTTGATTGACTGCAAACCAATGTGGCCATAGCTTTCTTATTGGTAAATCTACATGAAACATGGCGATTAAAATGTATCGGATATATTCAACTTCCTTGCTTTCGCACACAACTTCAGTTTACAATCAACAACGGTATAACCGGACGTATACTAAAAATAATTAGACTCTTCTTAGACGATAGAACCATCCAGGTTGTCATTGATAGACGTACACCAAAGCAGCATAATATTAATGCGGGAGTGCCCCAGGGGTCGATCTTGGACCACTATTATTCCGGATATTCAGTAACGACCTCCCTGATAATATTGTGTTTGGGATGCGTATATTTACTAATGATACAACGCATCACGAGGGATGAACGATGTACAGAAATCTAAGAATAGCAGAATCTTTAGAAAATTACCTCCAAACCGTAGTGGAATGGGGCCATAAGTAAATGGCAACATTTAATGCTTGTAAGACTAAGCTGCTCTCCTTTAATAATTACAAGAAGTCTCTTCGACTGCAGATACCAATGAGAAATAACACCCTACCTGAGTATTTGTCCTTCAAACTCATCGGCTTAATATTCATAGGCAATATGAATTTAAACAAATACATTGAGGACATTGCTAAGGCTTCTGCAAAGAACGTGGGTTTCGTCTATCGTGCTAGAAAACACCTCACACCTAAAAGTATCCTGTACATCTACAAAGCTACCATTCGTCCATGCATGGAGTATTGTTGCCACACCTGGGTTGGTGCATCTACCACTAATCTCTCCATCTGGGATATGGTGCAAAAAAGAGTTTCCCATCTAATCAGTCCCACTATTAACTAAGCTTCAACCTCTGCCCCATCGCCGCAATGCTGTGCCTGTTTTACAAATATTTTAATGGAATGTGCTCTGATGAACTCGTTGCGTTATGTCCCCTCGACGTACATACCCCCGACAGACCCACCTGGCAGCAAAATCTCACCCCTTCACTGTTGATTTTCCTAACTACCAGAAAGATTTCTAGTCTAATAGTTTTTTTCCCCTCGAACAGCTAGTTTGAATTCTTTCCTTGTTATATGCTTCCTTGACTGTAATAATATGCAGGAGTTTAAATGTAATGTAAACCAACGTCTTGTTAATCTCTCCTAGGCATGATCCCAAATAATAGCCCCTTACGTCCGAATGGCAATAGGCCTTGCTATGGTGGAAACGTGAGTAAAAAAAAACAGCGTTACTGGGCGTTTCCTTTTCAAAATGATTTTCAGAACACCTGCCGAATTGGTGTGACCCGAGTGTTCAGCATCATTAAATCGTTGTTTCAGACGGAGTAAACTCTAATTAACACCGATGCTATTGCTATGCTTGGAGAGCATTTTTCCCCATCAAAAAATAACTTATTTATCAACCTACAAAATTCACGTTTTGCATTGCTTTAAAAATTCACAACAGCCGCTGAACTTAAATAACTTTAATCTGAATGCTAATAATCCGAATAAGCTCATATGGTTAGATGTGCTGTTTGAATGTTAAAACTTTACAAAAATCATATAGATTTTTTTTTTATTAGTGGTGTCATCGATATGTCAGGACCGGGATTTATTGAGTGATGTTTGTGATATTGCATTTACACGTATATATACATGAAATAGTAATATATATATATATATATATATATATATATATATATATATATAAATCGTGTGTTTGGGTATATGATTAAGTTTGAAAGTACATTTTTTTTATATATAATGTCATATGTTGAGTGTGGGAAGTTCTTTTCTTTTTTTTTGTATATTCCTGTGTGTGCACAGTTAATCAGTAAGTAGGTAGCCTAATCCACATCACCGACATCCCGTACTTTCATTTGAAATCAGCATGAAAGGAGATGCCGGCGAAAGATTTGTTACCATATAAGAAAGGGAAAGAGCCAGGAACGGATACTTAAACGATAAAATCCACGCTATCTTCGTAATTCACACACACACACACACACACACACACACACACACACACACACACACACACACACACACACACAAGTAGATAAGCTCACATAATGCAAGCACTCGCAAATACGCATACGGTGAAACAGATTTGCACATATTCACTATCAAACATACTCAGACACACTTGTGCACATGGGAATATCCATGTGTCTATCTCTCAGAAACATATCTCTCTCTCTTCCCTCTCTGTCTCTATATATGCATATTATATATATATACATACATACATATATATATATATATATTCTTTTTTATTTGTTACTCACGTTCTATCTATCTATCTATCTCACTCTCATTTTTCTCATCTGTCTGTTCCATTCCTTCTCTGTCTCTCATTTTCTCTCTTTTACTATACATGTGTGCGTATGTATATGTATACACACACACATATATATATATATATATATATATATATATATATGTGTATATATATATATGATTGCAACGTCTTGTCAGACGAGTGCCACTCCCCCAGACACTTAAAGTCCATGAGCCCAAAAATGACTTCCATCGCTACAGGACCATTTTAATAGACAAATGCCTGAGAGAGTATCTATGCACAGATGATGTTACAGAGTCTTAGCTTTGTACGACAGCTAAGTCTCTCTCTCGGTTCAAAATGTTGAGATCCAGCAACAAGTAAGAGCAACATAGCCAGCAACAAATTAAACTGCAGACCAGCTTAATGCGGGTACTGGTCTCCCGCTTTATGTTTTTTTTATATCAGAGATTTGCTTCTCCTAGAATGGTTGCCTTCACCACGGCTTACGGGAGCCTTCTCCACCCCCCCCACACACACAAATATACAAATATACACGGTGCTAATTGGCCATTGACCCAGAAAAAGGGTTCATTCGCCCTTTGGAAGGTCTTGTTTTTAATCCTTCAGGGAGACTAGCCGCCCTCCTCACCAAACAAGTCTGGTGGGGGAACCAGTTTAGTCGCATGAGGCAAGTAGTACTCGGTTACATGGCACCAGTAGCATTTGACATAACCTGACATAAAATTATTACGAACTTGCCATGAAATGATAAAAGTCTATATTCCAAATTTCCAGACTTTGACCATCTTACCGTTTATTTAAGTATGTGTTAAATTGCACAATTCTTGACAGCATCTGTTTCATAGAGCAGAATCATTAATATGATTATTATGCCATTTTTTTTTAATTATTTCGCCCTTAACTCATCAGAAGGAAAGTAATCCAACAACTTTAAAAGAAAATTGGCACGATTACAAACTCCCAAAATTGGAAGGGAAGTTGCAATTATTTTAAAAATTAAAAGATGGCGTAATACATGTAAAATTAACTCCAACTTCTCTTCCAAATTTTTGATTTTGAAATCATGTTTATATTCCCTTATTTTCTTTTAAAGTTGATACGCTCTTATTCAACATCTTAAGAATTCGAATATAGTCATTTGTCATTTATGTGTATATTCTCTATAGTTACATCGAGTTTCATAAATTAAATGACTGATACAAATAAAAGGTAAAATATAATTGAATAAGCATGTTTTCCTTTATATATATATATATATATATATATATATATATATATATATATATATATATATATATATATATATATATATATATATATATATATATATATATATATATATATATATATAAAACAAACAAATAACATCTAAGTAAATCGCGATATATCGAAATCGTCGGCGAGATGGACGAGCGGAAAAAGTGTTCAGGCTCGTTATCGTGGGGTCCCAATTTCGAATCCCGGCAGATCCAGCTACTCTGATGAGTCGTAGGTCAAGCAACACGTGTCAGTTGATAAGTATATTTTTAAAACAATATATATACTGCTCCCCATGTGGGGGCACAAGATTGGTTTAAGGGAAAATTATTCCCAACTCACATTTAGGTAAAAATGCACTTTCGTAAATAATTGAATTAATTCCAAACGTATCACAAAAACAAATAACACACACATATATGTATATATATATATATGTATATATATATATATATATATGTATATGTATATGTTTGTGTAATTTAACATAATCTGACCAGCATCCACATGCCTTAGAAAAGTCCATAATGCCACCCAGGTTATTGGCCTTTTTGGAAGCGAAGATGAGAGGATGAAGACATACGAGTTGAATATATACATTTCTTTATTTCATTGACTATTTCCCATGCTGCACCTACACACCATCTAACACACACACGCACAAACACACACACACACACACACACCTTTTTAAGAGGATATTTTGTATTATTATACATACAACGAATAAAACACAAGATTCAGATCATCCGTACACTGAGAGCCAACATTTCCTGGATAATACCCTCTGCTTCAACTTCAACTGTTACTGTCCAAGCATTGTGAAAGAAAGGAATTATCCGTTGCCTAAGACAGCAAGCATACACAATTCATATTAACACCAGTACATATAAAAAGAAGATAGACAAACGAAAAGAAACCCTGCGACAATAACTATTCAGAAAATATGATATCAGCTCTAAGATATCCGTATGAAATATAAAACATTAATTGAAAACACACCAGAATATATTTATTTTATACGAACATCAAAGTTTATCTAATCGATATGACACCAGGAATGTGTTCAAGACCGACTGGATTTCCCGCAAGCATATCTTCAGAATCAAGCATCTCGCAGCAAACATCATGATCAAGAAATGTGTTTATGTTATTGCATGTATGCGGTGAAACCTATACAAAGATTATACATGCTGTTTACTAAAATATGTCTAGAACATTACAATACATGGAATTTTAACGTTATTGCTTAATTATAAAAATGTCGTTAGCTTAGTGATAAAAGCGTCATTAGTTTAATGATAAAAACGTCATTAGTTTAATGATAAAATGTCATTAGTTTAATGAGAAAACGTCATTCGTCATTTGCTTAATGATAAAAACGTCATTAGTTTAATAATAAAAAACGTCATTAGTTTAATGATAAAAACGCAATTAGTTTAATGAGAAAAACGTCATTAGTTTAATGATAAAACGTCATTCGTCATTTGCTTAATGATAAGAACGTCATTTGACTAATGATAAAAACGTCATTTGATTAATGATAAAAACCTCAGTAGTTTAATGATAAAAACGTCATTTGCTTAATGATAAAAACGTCATTAGTTTAATGATAAAAAGGCCATTCGTCATTTGCTTAATCATAAAAAACGTCGTTAGCTTACTTATAAAAAGTTCATTTGCTTAATGATAAAAAATCATTAGCTTAATAACAAAAAACCTTAGTTTAATGATAAAAAACGCCATTTGAATGTATAAAAAAAGCTTAGATCTGTATGAATTAGCATAATACAACTCTTATCCGGCTCGATTCCGTTTATTGGCATTGTTCTTTACCTAGTTCTTCCAATATTCAAAAAAAAAAAATTACATGATGGACGACAAAAACGTGTCTGCCATTTTATTGCCGTCACCCTTTTCCCTTCTATGCGAACTCCTTCTCATAAGCGCAATGTATCAGTCTTTTCTATAAATACTATTATAACATGTGTTCTTCAGAAATGCCTGATTTATTTCCTGCTTCCTTTGGTCCAGCTCGCTTCATTCATTGTCTATCTACTGGTCTCCACCAATTTGCTGTTTTGATACCTTGTTCTAATACATCTTCCAGTATTTTTTTACAAGAACTGCAGACTTGTATAACTCTTTTCTTGTTGACTGTTTTCCCTCTACTTATAATCTTGATCTATCCCTGTCTTTGCAATAATCAGTTTTCATTCTTGTTAGCTGCTTGCATCACTTGGCTTCCCAGCTTGGAGCGATTTACATGTACAAATATGATTCGATGGAACCGACAGGAGGCGAACTTGGCACTCCAGCTCATCAATTCACATCTGCATCTACTCCACCTCAAAAATCTCCCTATGATATGTCAACTGTTTTTATCATCAGCTGTGGCAATTTCCGTATGTGTTCGCTTGGAATATTTTTTCGGGTCGGTCATGATTGGGAATAAACTTGTATTAATGTTCGTATTTGTTTTAACTGATGTTTATTTCTCTTTACTTTTAGATGCGGACAGATTAAATTCCATGGAAATTCCCGAAAAGCTAAATTCCAGATGGAAGAATACACAGGTGAAGAGGAGTGGAAGTCATAGATACTTTTTAAGGGTGTAAAAGAAAAGTAAATTTAGAATTTTACTCTAGAACGTCATTTCGAAGATTAAAAATAATATTAAAAACTATTTTTAGAAATTGTTTAAAAAATTGATGTGGTGTACGGAAGAATGTTCTCGCAGTTCAAGAAGAAATCGGAGTCTGCAGATTATTACTGTTAATATCGAAAACAACATAAGTCAACGATCGCATCATATAAAAGATATAACGAGGATTATTTTACGTATATATTACATCATACTATCATGTTTCGCCGCGTAAAAATGATATACTTCTAGATACGGAAGTACTGCCAATATATATATATATATATATATATATATATATATATATATATATATATATATATGTGTGTGTGTGTGTGTGTGTGTGTGTGCGTGTGTGTTACCATGGGCTCCCCATTGGGACTAGCGTTGGCTAATATCTTTGTGGGTTTTCATGAAGAGGGTCTATTGTCTGGTTTGCATAAACCAAACATTTATTTTCGTTACGTTGACGACACTTTCTGCTTATTTGACAGTGAGACGAATTCGGATGCTTTTTTTGTGTCCCTTAATAACGTTTATCCAGCCGTTAAGTTTACGGTAGACAAGGAAACGAATTCTACTCTTCCGTTTTTGGATGTTTTTGTGTCCCAAGACATCCTCGTGTTTTCTTACTTCTGTTTATTGTAAACCAACTTTTACGGGTCTCTATATGCGTTAGGACTCTTTTTGCCCTATAAATCAAAAATATAAGTTAATCAAAACTTTAGCACATAGGGCCTTGATGATTTGTTCTGAAGTTAATTTGGATGACGAACTCAAATTTATCACTAAGACCCTTTGTAATAATGGTTACCCCTTGGATATTGTTGAAACTACTATCAATAAGAAAGTTTCCAATTTTCATAAACCAAAATTTATAGCTCATAGATGTCCTGTGTACCTACGTCTTCCTTGGCTAGGTAACATCAGTGACCGATTTGCTAAGCAAAGTTCTTTGCGCAACGATGTTATTTTGCATCGAACCCGCGATTGTTTTTTCAACTAGGCCTATGTTGCCGTCTATTCGCAAAGATGTTCTCCCCCCCACCATAATAATTCTAATATTTATTTATTTAAATTTAGTTGCAGTGCGCACTATGTTGAGCGAACATCGTAACGGTTAGATTTTCGTTTGAAACAGCATGTGCCTTCAAAGATTCGTTATGCAAATTTTTCACCCTCGGATGTTCTGAGTAATGCGTATGGTTCTGCGATTTGCGACCATCTTATAAATAACCATGTGTGTGCCACGAATTTCAGTGATGACATGTTTACGATCCTTAGTAAGTCGCACTCTCCCTATCATTTGAAAATTTTAGAGACTCATTTTATTAAGTCTTTGAGACCTTCTCTTTGCAAGCCTGAAACACTTATCACAATATTATGTGGATCTATATTAAAAAAACCTTATTAAACTTTATGACATATTTCCATTCTATGGAAGTCAGGTGCGAACGAACACCCCATAATTTTATTATACCATATTTCTTCAAACAGAAACATAATTATCACAATATACTTACGCAGATAGATATGAAAAGTCTTTTATTAAAGTTTATGCCTATTTCCATTCTATGGAAGCCAGGCGCGAACGCAGACCCCACAATTTTATTATACCATCCCTACTTAAGGTAAAACATACTTATCAAAGTATTCTTATGTACATCTATATCAAAAACACTTGTAAATGTATTTTTTTTAATTTTTAAATATTTTATTTCCATACTTTGTGGACCAGGCGCAAACGCAGACCCCACAATTTTAATGAACCACCATTCTGCCAGATCAAACATACCCATTCCTGTCTCTCGATACATCTATAATTATATGTAATTAGTTTTTTTAAAATAGTTAACTATATAGGAGCCTATTCGTGACCACACACACACACACAGACACACACACACAGACACACACACATTCAGCTTTATATTATAGATAAAGGTTTCTTCAGTCTTGACAGACTATGGATACCCACAGTAAGTATGCCTGCGCGGGAAATTTTTTTTGACAAGGGTTGCGCAATCGCCAACCACACCTCTCCTGAATCAACATGGTTAAATACCAGTGCCAAATGGAGGTTCAGGACGACTGCAAATAATGCTGAGAAAAGCGGAAAGCACATACAGCGCCTAGAA
>NC_136483.1:183256329-183266329 GCF_053919585.1 Euprymna scolopes
GTCTATATTTTTCTGTTGATTTTTTTTTTCGATCTGCCAAGCATTTTTCCTCATTTCAGTTGGTAAGTTGTGTATTAGGTTACCAAGTAATTTTTTGTCAGCCATTTTCCTTGAACACTTTCGATCCTTAATCGTCGTCAGGAGCAATTTTGCTTTTAAAAACAGAGAGGCTTTTTTCTGTTGCCTTTTTATATGTAATTAATTATATTTTGGTTTTTATTTATTGGTTAAATTTTATTTAATTATTTTGATTTAAGACGTCTGTTGGGGATGTAAGGGTAAAAGAGGATGTGGTGAAATTTTTGAAAGTATAAGTCAATTAGTTACGAATACATATATTAATTGTTAGTATTAATTGTATAAGTCAATTAGTTACGAATACATATATTAATTGTTAGCATTGATTGTATAAGTCAGTTAGTTACGAATACATATATTAATTGTTAGCATTGATTGTATAAGTCAATTAGTTACGAATACATATATTAATTGTTAGTATTAGTTGTATAAGTCAATTAGTTACGAATACATATATTAATTGATAGTATTAATTGTATAAGTCAATTAGTTACGAATACATATATTAATTGTTTAATATGTTAGTGCCAATGTTAAAAACTATTTTGTTAATGTTTAGCTCTCTTTTTAAAATTAACATTGCTTCAAGCAGTTTTAATCTTTGTGTGTAATTATTTCGATATTTAATTTTCGTGGTAGTGGTTAATTATATATATATATATATATATATATATATATATATATATATATATATATATATTACAATAGAAAAATGCGATCATGAAAAGTAATATGGTTACGCTTAAACATGGAAAATTAAAGGACTAGTTGTTAAAACTGGAAAAGAAAAGGAAAAAATATTCTAGAAAAAAATATAATAAATTTATAACTTAAATATTGCAGCATCAAGAATTGATCATATAATGTTATAAATTGCAATTTTTAAAAATTCTCAATGTTGCAATATTTTGAGTTATAAATTTATTATATTTTTTACTGGAATATCTTATCTTTTTCTTTTGCAGTTTTAACAACTAGTCCTTTACTTTTCCATGTTTAAGCTTAACCGTATTACTTTTCATACTCGCATTTTTCTATTGTAAATTGTAATCCATGATTTTTCCAGGCTTCCAATAAATTCACTTGTTCTTTGTTTAATTTCAGTCTAATTTTTTTACCTCGTTAAACACATATATAATAACAATATACGGCACTCGTCTGTTTTCAATAAAATGCCGCCAATTATCTCCCTTTCATTCATTGATTCTCTCTGTTTCACTTGTTACTTCTCATTTCGAATTAGTAGCAACAGTAGTCACTAAAGCGACGTGGTTGCTATGGAAACCAGTCACAAAAGGCGTCGCTCACCTCCTTACATATTTTTACGATTTTGAATCCCAGAAAATTCATCATTACTTTTTTTTTAGTGAACGAAAATTGCAATTTTTTTTCACAATATAGCTGAGAAGCTGATCTATAAACTGCAATAATTTTTTGAAATTTTGTCGAAAATTAGTGAGCGGTGAAGCTTTAAAGCAGTTCTAAATGACTAAAACTGCCACTTAACCATATCAGTAAAATACTACCGTGTTTGAATGATATATATGATTTATATGAGTGTGTGTGTAGAATATATCAGAAATTAGTTGAAAACAACAAAAACAACAACAAAACAAAACAATATAAAGTGTTTTAAAAAACTAGCTGGACCCGTGCTCTAGGCGTTTTCCGAGTTGAATGTAAAAGAATAATTTAACAAAGAAAAAAAATAAAGCATATACGCAGAAAATGAATTTCTAAAAGTATTTTTTTTAAAGTCTACAATAAACTGAACTGCAAAATGTTCAAGCATACATTTTTTGTTGCTTTCTGCAAATTTAAAATTAAACTTACTTTACGGTTAGTTTAGAATTAAGTTAGTGTAAAAATAAACAGCTTGATAAATATTGTATATATTGTACGTCATAAAGCATGGGTATTTTCCCATCATTTTTATCTATGTGTAATGTAGAGTGCTTTATTTTAAAAAATGTACAGTTCTTAAATAAAACACTTTACACACACACACACACACACACACACACACACACACACACACACACACACACACACACACACACACACACACATGTGTGTGTATGTTTATGTGTTTCTGGGAGACTCAGGATTGCTTGGGATTCAATGAGAAACCGTACGTTTTTAACCTCAGTTGCTAACGCCATATTAATATTTTTTGTTCTTACGTTTTTGTATTTCCCACATGTAATGATATTCAATGTTATGAGGCGGGAACGAATGATGGGCTCAGTATTTGGAAGGAACGAGGGTCAATATAAAAATATATTTTAATAGAGTTATAGGCATTAATCTGTTTGAAGCTCATCCGCTATTTTCCGTGAATATAAACGTTTGCGTGACACTCCGAATTAAATTTGAATAAGTGACGAGAACAAGATATAGTGAAATGCAGCATTACTTTTCGATGGAGGTCAGGCGCGAACGCAGATTCAACGATAATGTTGGAGAAACGTAGATTACGCGATAATGTTGAAAAAAAAACCGTAGATTTAACGATAATATTGAGAAAAACGTAGATTCAACGATAATGTTGAAAAAAAAAACAACAACCGTAGATTCAACGATAATGTTGAAAAAACATAGATTCAACGATAATGTTGAAAAAACATAGATTCAACGATAATGTTGAAAAAAACAGATTCAACAATAATGTTGTAAAAACATAGATTCAACAATAATGTTGACAAAAACGTAGATTCAACGATAATGTTGAAAAAAAAACGTATATTCAACGATAACGTTGAAAAACAGATTCAACGATAATGTTGCAAAAACATAGATTTAACGATAATGTTGAAAAAAGACGTAGATTCAACAATAATGTTGAAAAAACATAGATTCAACGATAATGTTGAAAAAAAATAGATTCAACGATGATGTTGAAAAAACATAGATTTAACGATAATGTAGAAAAACATGGATTCAACGATAATGTTGACAACAAACAGATTCAATGATAATGTTGATAATGTTGAAAAAAAGACGTAGATTCAACAATAATATTGAAAAAAACATAGATTGAACGATAATGTTGAAAAAACATAGATTCAACGATAATGTAGAAAAACATGGATTCAACGATAATGTTGACAAAAAAAAAAACAGATTCAACGATAATGTTGAAAAAATCTAGATTCAACGATAATATTGAAAAAAAAACAGATTCAACTATAATGTTTAAAAAAAAACAGATTCAACTATAATGTTGAAAAAACATAGATTCAACGATAATGTTGAAAAAAAAACATAGATTCAATGATAATGTTGAAAAAAGCATAGATTCAAAGTTAATAATTTCTAATAAACACTCAGAAAGTAATATTGTGCTACATAGTTCAATACAAATAATAAAATCACATCGTAAAATACAGTTCAGTACCTCTTGGCAGACAATATTCTTATTTGCCCGGTTTCTTTCAAATGTTCATCCCTTTTCATTAGTTGCTACCTCTCAACCCGCTTATTCGAGAATAGATATCTTATTGAATAAACGAACATATTAACTGTTAAAGAAGCATGAACGATAAACAACCAGTTTCTTTATTTTTTCATTTTCCTTCTCCACACAATACTGTTGCACGTCGAAACTACTACGAGTTTTTTGTTCACCTCATTACAAAAACCATCATATATTATTGTAATGATATTGAAAATCGAGGCCTCATCAAAGGGAGGTTACTCCCATATTCTTGTCTGAGGTGACTAGATTGTTGGTTTCAAAGCCAAATTTTGCGAATTTGGCTGTTTTGTAGCAATTTATCTTTCAACAATTTTATTTGACCTTTTTCAACGCGTAACGTACGGACTAACTAAGAAAGGAGCAACCAGAATATTATATAGAGGTCCCTACGCTATCGAACATCTGGAAGAAAAACAAAGCCATCTATTTTTTTAAACTAAAAACTATGAAAACGCGAGTGGTATCATTGAAATGAACGACCTTTCGTGCTCTGGAATATATTTTTTCTACATAATCACCACCATGTTCAAAGCACTTTTGTCAGCCTCTTTCGATAACTCAGTCTGCTTTGTCACTCACATATCTGTCGTGGCTCTCAAATCGAGGAATTTATCTTCTAATATGCTGATATCAACTCCATTGGATTCAGAAATGTTTCACAGGCGCCGGTAAATAATGATTGGTTTAATCTGCATGGAAGAATTCAATGACGTATATCTACTTCTGACGCAAGTCAATGACAGGGGTTGCTTTCTTAGAGTCTCACACTGTCAATATCTGCAACAGAGTGATGAAACTATTAGGGCATGAATGCATAAGTTAAGTCATTATAGCAATGCAATTTGCAATCCACTTTGATTCATTCGGGCGGATTAAAAAGTATGTGTGTATAGTATATAGTCGCTCACGAACAATTATTTCATTGTTTCATCACTAATCTGTGGGGCTAGATGTAAAGAACTCATCAATCCCAAGTTTCGAATTCCGGTTTTTAGTCACTATCAATAGCCCGACGCTTTATCTTCTGCGCTAACGTGCCTGCTATTGTATTGTAGAATAATACAAATAAGTGTTTTTTTTTCATTCATACTTTTACATTATTATGATATTGATGAATTAGAGAATTTAGCTCTTTTACCAAAGAAGCCCCCCCCTATATATATATATATATATATATATATATATATATATATATATATACGTTTTATTTTTTATTACCGTATCTTTCTGTTAAGTTACATTATTGTTTCAGCTACCCGGCTGTTTTTTTTGGCCGGTTAGCTGATACAATAATGTAACTTAACAGAAAGATACGGTAATAAAAAATAAAACGCATATTTACTCTACAACAGTATTGAGCACTTTCTTCAGTTTTTATTTCCACTAAACTATATATATATATATATATATATATATATAATTTATATGCATATATATATATATTCTCTCTCCTCCTTTATGTATATATATATATATATATATATATATATATATATTCTCTCTCTCTTTATATATATATATATATATATATATATATATATAATTTATATGCATATATATCATCTCTCTCTCTCTTTTATATATATATATATATATATATATATATATATATATATATATAATGATTATTATTATTTCATGAACCACATAAAATATTATAATGGGGAATAATATTTTATAAATCGAATTTCAGAATTTACTTTAACAATTATCAGTACATGAGAATCCACAAGCAAAATAAGGTTGAGCACTTCTGATCTAAAGAGAAATATATATATATATATATATATATATATATATATATATATATATATATATATATATATATATCCCTCTCTTTATATATATATATATAATTTTTTGTTTATATATATATTTACTTTTTATTTGTTTTTTACATACACTTTAAGGTATCGCTACACAATCATGAGTATGTTTCAGTCAACTCGTTATAGATAGAGACTTCATCAGATGTTGTTTTTCTAAAAGTTTGTTCCTTGTTCTACTTGGTATAAACTTCGTTATAATTCATGCTTTGAATATTCTTAACTTGGAATAATATAGGGTGGAACAATAAAATTGTCGCTATAAAAAAACGGCATGATTCCATTTCTACTTGATTAAAACTGGCTACATTTTTTGTTACAGACAATGTACTAGTTCGCCAGATGTGTACACATCCCAAGATCCATAGGAGCCTTTTATCATGTCTGAAAGTGATACAGTGTTCAAGCGAGATTGGAGATGCGCCGCTGTACAACTCGCGCTCTCTACCGATCCAAGTTATGATAACAGGAGCATTGTCAACACACTCAAAATGCAAAAGTTTTCGGCCACGGTTATGGTCTTTGGATTGATTTCAAGTGTGGGCCACATGATGCCACCTCACATCATCGAAGTCAGCTTGAAATTCAACACCAAAGTGCACCTGGATATGATGAGAGTGTGTGGTGATCTCCTGGTGCAATCAGGTAGCTGCTGGCAGACCCTGAGTGTGGCAGCAGAACTCGGCGCCGGCCCACAAGTTCTTGGCTTTAGAAGGGGTGCTACGTCTTTGTACCTTCTCTCACTACCTCTCACCTGCCCCGACCTGAACTGGCTGGACTACTTCGTTTGCTCATACGTCGAGAATATCACCAACATGACCTCCCACAACACCAAAGTCAGCCTGATCTCTGCCATCTGCCGAGTATTCGCCGAGCTCCCGCCGGTGCTGTCGAAAAGGCATGCTCCTAGTTACGAACCCGTATCGGGGCGGTGATTGAGGCTGAAAGCCAGCTACGTTGAATAGATGTCAGCTCTACTACATAATCAAGTTACCTGAATTAATATTTTCAATAAAAGTTTTTAAATAAAACTGTAGCATAGTTTTCTTTTGGGCGACACTTTTATCGTTCCACACTGTAATTATATATACATTACGTTGTAAAGTAAATATGGCGACACTTTCTATTTACCTGATCCCTCATAAGGACTGGATGTGACACAAGGTCAGTTTGATGTGGAGAAATCACATCTCCGCCGAAAATGAGGCATCACGGTTGTAGTTTTCACAACGTTTCTGCTGATGCAACCTCCATCAGTTACAATTGGACTTGTAACACCACTGATAATGTTTATTTACATTCAGTTCTAAGTGACAGTGTTTTAGAGTTGAAGGTTCGATCCGTGCTGGAGGTGATAACGTAATAATTAGCCCACATTTTTATTCGCTCAAGGCTGACGGAACGAGAACAATCTACCCTGGTATATTAAATAAAGGGTCCAGTTTAAAATTCCGTACAGATTCCTGAGTACAACATAAACAATTCGCAAATTCAAAACAACGCATCTGAAGAAAATTGGAAGTTACATCGGTGGAAACACTGTGAAAATAACTAGCAAGGTGAATATTATTATGCCGCATAATACAAATTTGTTATCAAAATGTATCAATATTTCGAAGGTGTAATATCTATACGGCATAATCTGTAATATTATACAGCATAATCACGTTAACAACACCGGTTAAGCAACGTTGAATCTGATCAGTACTAAATGGGTGACCATTTGGAACTTCCAGGAGCTGTATGTGCTCTCCACTTATCTCGGCATTGTTTCCAGTCATCCCGGACTTCTCCTTGCCATTGGACTCAAACAGTGCCGATTCAGGAGAGATGTGGTGGAGAATTGCGCAACCCTTGGCTCATAATTACACGCGCAGCTGCCCCTACAGGGGGGATCATTGTCTTTCGAGACTGAACGGAGGCATCTGATATCTATGTGAAAAACCCATGCAAAGAATCGAACTATTTAACTGTTAAAGAAACAAACAAAAAAAAAACATTAAAAAAAAAAGTTTTTATTTTTCATTATGTGATGATTATAAAAAAAGCCCTCGCCTTTCCGGCTTATCATTTTTTTTTTAAATCAACGGAACTTGTGCATAATTACGTTTCAACATTTTTGAGATGAAGATTAGTTATTCGTATTATTTGGATTCTTCGGAGTGATGTTGAATGTCATTTTCAGAACGTTTCATTCAATGTAACATCGGATCTTCTTCAACTTGTCGAACTCGGAAATGTTTCTGTAGAATTCAGAAATTTGGAGAGAATTTCAAATGGAACCCTTTTATTGAATTTACTGAGGTAGCATGTTCTCGTTTCGTCAGCCATGGTTGAAGAGAGATCCTAAGTAATTTGCAATTATACTGAAGAAGGTCGGAGGTTACATCGATCGAAACATTGTGAAAAGTACACTCAGGATTAGAACAATAGTCCCAAGAATCCAAATAATACGAATTGCGCATAACTGCTTTCTTTCTTTTCTTTCTTTTCTTTTTGAAGAACTTTTAGGGGGAGACAATCAAAAAAAAGATGTGCTAATGCACTTATTGATCCGCGCTATTTTTTAAATCGTATTTCCAAGTTTAATTAAAGTTTTATGATATGTTTTTTTTATTCAATTGTAAGATTAAAGTACAGAATAGGTACCCCCTCCCTAATGTTAAGAATGGCTGTTTAAATAATAACGTTATTATTTCAGCACGGATCAATAAGTGCATGAGTACCAAAAAAGATCCTATCCGAAAATGTCAAAATTTCGCGTAACGTTTAGCTAAAAACAAAATAAATAACAAAATCACATAAAATAAAACATTAATTAACTGAACGTTTATTGAATTAAAAATAATTAAGGGAATTGCGAAAAGAATAAAAGTTGTTATTATATTTCAAAATTTATAAATAACTTTCAACGGTTATTATTGGAATGTCTGAGACTTTTTTCTTAACTTTTCAATTTTTGGTCTACGTATTTAAAACTTGATTTGTAGAGAATCCGACATGTAGAAGAAATTCGATTAGTTTTTTTAACTGGTAAAAATAGCTGTTAAGAGGTCAAAATTGATAAATTGTAATTCAATAAATGTTCAGATAATTAATGCTTCATTTTGTGTTATTGGGTTACTTGAGTGTATTTGTTTTGGTTTTAACTAAAAGTTACGTGTAACTTTGATATTTTTGTATATATATTTTTTTAATTGTGACCATCTAAAAAGTGCTCTTGAAAGACTAAAAGAAAAAAACAATTGTTCAAATAAAACGTTAATGCACAAGTGTCAAATACGCTTGTTCAATTTTTAATGAGTGTTCATTTTCCAATGTAAGTTTAACGTAAAAAAAAAAAACTTTTTCCCTCCACGAAATTCCCTATCAACTTGACTCCACACGAGTTCAAAGTTAGACATAAGATGCAATTTTTATTTGGGAGGTATCCAACAAGTCTTAAAAAAATATATCAGTCAAGGAGGATTTTCCTCCTCCGACCGACAACAGTCACTTTGATCACAGTCCAAAGGCCAGCAACAATCTCCATTTCCCGGAAACTTCTTCACCCGGCTTCTAAGATGTTTACCATTTCGAATATAAATCTTCGGATATATTATATCGATTAAACACCAAGTTTATACTCTTTAAAGAAAATAATATTTCTTGGGTGTCCTAAACAAGAATCGAAACAAAAACATGTAGCTCTCCAGCTATAGTCGTTACTATTTGAGCCACTAACAAATGGGTATCAAGCAGTTACAAATAAACCGACGTTAACATATAAATAGATATTTGCGTATGTAAGCCTTTTAAATCGATGTACACCTATCAAGTTCTAATTTTTTCAATTTTGACCCCTGGACAGCTATTTTGACTGGGTAAAAACCGAATCGAATTTGTTCCACAGGTTCGAATTCTCTATATCAAGTTTCAAGTCTGTATACACAAAATTATTAGAGTAGTTTGGTAGAGACTCCCTCACATAGACAGGCAATGTCATTTTTATTGATACATAGAAAGAGATTAAAACCTGAAACTACTACTAAAAAATAACATGAGATTTTTTTTTCATCTAAATATTTCGTGTTTAATTGACAGTCTGTTTACTTGCTTGTTTCAGCTACGAAGTAAGACACAAGGTCAATTTATTATAGGGTTACAACGCCTTCCAAAATACAAGCACTCATGATTGATGTAAAATTAATCTAGTCGGTCCTGTCAGTATTCCATGGCGAGGGTACATCAGGCGACACGCGACAGCCCTTTCGGATAAGGTAATGTCAGGAATGATGGCCTCCCGAGACCGAGGACAGAACAGATACTACGCTTTTATCCTAAGGTTAGTTAGTACCGAATAATCGATCATATTAAAAACATCATATTTCAAAATATTTTAGATGAGGACTGATTAATTTGTATTGCTTTTATTATTCAGACTATTTTTCTCATTCTAGCAGTTATTTCATTTATGACCTCTCCAGAAATACACACGACCACGTGTGGGTTTGATGAAAGTGTTTTTGTGGAACGAACCGTATTCGAACTTGGCACAGCCGGCTTTCTAGCGCGTGTCTTTAACCACGCAATTGTTATTTTCACAACTTTTCGGTTGAGCTAACCTCCGACCTTATCC
>NC_136483.1:183268829-183296329 GCF_053919585.1 Euprymna scolopes
TACAGACTTAAGTATCATAGTAGAAAAAAAAATGAAAAAAAAAATGAATTCAATGATTTTTAAGAAGGGGGTTCACTTTCTCGTTATAACGTTCTACTTCATTGCTACCTGACTTATTGTCTATTTCTTTACCGACGTATCACGTGATTAGAATGCTATAACAAGGAAGTGAACCCTTTCTTAAAAAGTATTAAATTCATTTTTTTTCTGCTAATATAATTATTAAGTCTGCTCTCTATGATAATCGTAAAAAACATTTTTTTAAAATAAAGGTGAAAAACAAGCATTTTTAGTTGGCCCGTCAATATATATATATATATATATATATATATATATATATATATATATATATATATATATATAGAAAGAGAGAGAGAGAGAGAGAGAGAGAGAGAGAGAGAAAGAGTTTGATAGATAGAAAGGTTTATAGATAAATAAATAATCGTTTACAGATTTTAGGTAATGAAGTAAAAAAAAACTGAGGAAGAGTAATAAGAGATCGTGGAAAATAAGAGTCCGGTATATGAAGAGAGAGAGAGAGAGAGAGAGAGAGAGAGAGAGAGAGAGAGGTGCATGTGTGTGTGTGTGTGTGTGTGAAAGAGAAAGAGAGAGTGTGTGTGTGTGCGTGAGAGAGAGATGCATAGAAACCAGGAAAGAGAGAAAGAGTGAGAGAGAGAGTGAGAGAGAGAGTGAGAGAGAGAGAGAGAGAGTAACCGGAAGGAAGAAGCAGAAAATAGACGATAAAAACATTGAAGAAAAATAAGAAAAAAGAACGAAACTATTTCGATTTGGTTTTTAGCCGATAAATATAAGAATACAATTTAAGCCTGTAAATTATACTCGAATTTATTGTTCAACAGGATACTCAAAAAAGTAATATTAAGATTTTTTTGATCCTCAGAATTTCAAAGAAATAGAAATGCGTTTTTCTCATCAGAGGAAAGATATTAGCAAATGAATATTAAAGCGAAACTATGAACTTGCTGTTATTGGCATAACTTGAAACTGCATTGTATGGGAAATAGTGATAAATGCAGCAAAAAAAAAGTTTTACGAGTGCAAATATTCATAAAATGGAGAAAAGAAATGAAAAATGAATAAAAATGATTTAAAAATTAAAGATTAAAAATCTAAATGAAAGAATATTGTATGGTTATGTATTTTCAAGACAAAGTAATCATAAGTTTCAATCTATATAATTATAAAACTCAAATGACCTTATAACGGGTGTTGCAACTCAACACCCGGTTTACGACTTCCGGTTGTGTATGCGTACATAAACAAATAATCAACGCGAACAATAAAACGTATTGTTTTACTGTGTACATTTTCAGCGTCCCAAGTATCCAAATAAACAATTGTTAATACTTTCTGCATTTTTTTTTACATGGTTCATTTCCGTATTACGTTTTAATGCAATTTCCGTATTACGTTTGTACGCAATTTTCTTACAAATAAATCTACTTTAACCCGTTGACAACCCTAAGAGTATTTTACAACGGCAATTTACCCACCGCCTTCATTGAATTCAATTAACTTTCTTGAAGTTATACATTTGGATTTTACCGTCACGGGATTATTTATCTTCCACCAGTCTATCCATTCACGTGTAATCACCTTCTTCTTAACCATATTCCCTCTGCTTCACTTTGACGTACTTGTTGTTTCATCAAATACTCTTGCATGCAAAATCCGATCCCGCATTTGCTAATTCCTACCCTCTGATGAGAAGGAAAGTATTTCTTCAAAACTCCGCGGATTAAGGACTATCCACTTACCTAGTGTTTCCTTTTCAGATTAAATATGTTTTTAACTCATTTCAAAGTGTTTTTAACATGTTTTATTAACTGTTTTCCCGTATTATAAGCTCTATTTCCTATTTGGTTTAATCGAGCTTTTACATCGTGCTGAGATAACTTTATAAATATTAATTATTTAATATTTATAATATACTTTAATTTTACCATCTTGGATCATTTTGGTAAATTTAATTGTAATTTTCATTATATATATATATATATATATATATATATATATATATATATATATATATATGTGTGTGTGTGTGTGTGTGTGTGTGTGTGTGTGTGTGTGTGAACGTGTCTGTATATGTGTGTGTCTGTCTGTGTGTCTGTGTACATTTCCCTATGCAATAACCCAGTCAATTTTTAGTCTACAGACGCGAAATTTGATATACAGGGTACTGAGATTTAGAAAAATTTATGTGATCGGTTTTCGGCCAGGAATGTGTCTGTTAAGGGGTCAAAGTTCAACGATTTGACCTTTGAGAACTCTACCAAACTCCTCCAAGAATTTTGGGTCTAAACACTTGAAATTTTAGATATAGATTCGTTGGACATGGATCTAACTTAATAATTTGATTTGAGCCCAAAACAATAAATGTTAAGGGGTCAGACTAAGGACCAACGTTTTAAAAATTGACCGTTTTGTTTTTTGCTCAGCATACACCTCCAAACGCCCGGCCAACGCCGGAGACCCATGCTAGTATATATATATATATATATATATATATATATATATATATATATATATATATATATAAGCTTAATCGCCATATATATTTTATAAATTACTATATATATATATATATATATATATAATTTTTCTCACTTTTTACATTATATTGAAAGCCTACTTTAATTTATATATATATATATATATATATATATATATATATATATATATATATATATATATATAATTGTATACACAAATTAAAATCCACGGAATCTTTAATGTGTTTATAAATAGAGCTAAATAATAAATAATTCTATTTATATATTAGTTTTATTTACTCAGCTTTTCCTAAAAAGCAACATTCAATTCAAATACAAAATTTCTACATAAACGAAAACATGCATTTCTCACTACAAGATTTAATAAATGTTTTTTTTTGTACTATTTCATTATCGTACAGTTTATATTTTCTATGCAAAATAAATAAATAACTTTTTTTTAAAATAACAAACTTATCTGTTTTATATTTCTCTTAGTCTGCCTGTCTTTCTGTCTGTCTGTGCGTTCCAATCTCTCAGAAACCACTGATTGAAATTTTAATTAATATAATATAACAGACATCATACTAAATATTATTGCATTCAGTTTGATCCACAGCAATTAACAGGTCTTGATAAGGATTACTCACAACAATACCGCATTAAATTAAAAAATGTTCATGAAAACTGCTAGGTAGATATATCTGAAATTTCGTATGAACTTTGCTATCATAACGTCCAGCGAACAAAGTATTATGGTATACGTGCGGTGGACAGTTAGGGATTAATAGGGATTACTACTTAATGCAAAAAGGAGAACAAATCTAACGATATTTAACAAAAAAAAAAACACCCATTCTTAGTAAACGGGTTATAACTTTTGCCCATTTTGAACGAGCTAAACTGTGTAGAGGTTTTGTAATAGAGCGCGTTCGTGCGTATGCAAATGCAGCGAAATGACGCTACCGGTAAAGAAAATTACTATAAAGACTATAAAAAAAGAAAAGGAGCATGTTAGAGAAGACGATCACATTAGAGATGTTGGTGATTTCGCCACCATAACGAGAAATCACGCATGGCGGAAAATGGAGAAATGAATATCGTTGTTAGAACAGGAAAAATCAAGGTGAAATTCTTTCCTATTCTTTGTCTACTGTGCGACTGAGCTTACAACGTGTTGAGTAACGTTACAGTTTTATTTACAAATAGTATTTTTACTCTTATTATTTTATATTTTACTTTTCAAAATCGAAAAAAAAATCTTATCTTCGTATAATTGTAGGTTGACCTTTATATATGGAATTACCCCCCCCCCCCCCAAATGAGTGATTACGCGTGATTACCTTTAAAAAAAATACACAGAAAAAACGTTAATTTCTGAATTTGAAGTGTTTTTTTTTTTTTTTTTTTTTTTTACATAGGCATCACCACATTATCAAGGCCAAGAGGCCACTCAAGGATAAGGGTTAAAGAGTGTACAGTAGAAATTGGACATTATAGTAATCATTAGTAATGAAAATTTGGTAAAGTTGATAACTTATATGGAACGGCTCATCAAGAACTTATTTACGTTAGACTTGAAGACAACCATATTGTAGTCAGCCGGAAAGCAGGAAAACGGAAGACAATTCCACAGGCGTGCAGTTCTAAGAAAAAAGCTTTGTTCATGGAATCTACGTTTAGGTTTAGGCACAGATAAAGAGTGGGGGGAATTATTGATAGTGTTTACAACTAGACGAGTGTTTCTTGTGAAAGTTTGGCGAGGGGGGACCATAGATTGAAGCTCATTCGAACACTTTCCATGAAAATAACGATACATCAGAGACAAACTCGCAACATCTCTTCTGTGAGATAAAGGTTGCAAGGAAGAGAAAAGAACATCTCCTACGAGGCTACGAAGTCTATTTTGAACTCTATCAAGGCAGGCCAAGTCTTTTCTAGCAGCTCCTGCCCAGATGTGGCAACAGTATTCCATCCTTGGACGTACCTGGCTCTTATATAGATAGAGAATAGCATCAGCAGTGAGATATCTACCGGATCGATAGAAAGATCCCACCATTTTGTAGCAGCTTTGTGTAAAAATTAATTGATAATTATATCTCTTCAATGGAGGACAATTATGAAGATAGAAGGGAGACAATCGGAGAAAATATGATCGGACATTTATTTCTGGTTCACATTTCAAGGGTTTCGTACTAACTGAACCCAACGTTATAATTTAAAGAGGGTAGAAAGTGGATCTTGGGTTTATTTTCGACAACCGTGTAACTCTCCCATCCGTTATTTTCTTCTTTAGTTCTCATATTCCATGAGCGATGTTTCTGATAAAGGGGGAAGAATTGCTGTTTTCTGGGTCAGAATCTATTCCGTCCAACATTTATTATTGGCGAGTTTTTGAACTTGGTATTTTTAGCTCCTTACATTAAGTGGCTTCATGCGTTGTCTGAAGCGATTTTCATGATAAAAACAACTGCTTGAGATGAATGCCACTGGCATACATATATATATATACATTATAGATATCTTCAGTCTTGACAGACTATGGATACTCACTCTAAGAGTGCCTGCGCGTGAAATTTTTGTATCAAGAGTTGCTTCAACTATATCGCTCCCGAGTCGGCATTGTTAAATACGAGTGGCAAGTGGAAGTTCAAGAGGACTGGAAACAATGCTGAAATAAGGAGAGAACATATGCAGCGCGTGGAATGGCCAAATGCTCCCCCGTCTATAGTATACATACATACATACATACATACATACATACATATATGATGATTGGAACGTCTTGTCAAACGAATGCCACTCCCTCAGACACTTAAAGTCCATGAGCCCAAATGCCTGAGAGAGTATCTATACACAGACGATGTTACAGAGTCTTAGCTTTGTACGACAGCTAAGTCTCTCTCTCGGTTCAAAATGTTGAGATTCAGCAACAAGCAAGAGCAAGATAGCCAGCAACAAATTAAACTGCAAACCAGCTTAATGCGGGTACTGGTCTCCTGTTTTATGGTTTTTTTATATCAGAGATTTGCTTCTCCTAGAAAGATTGCCTTTACCAGGGCTTACGGGAGCCCTCTCCACCCCAACACACACATACACATACACAAACACACACGGTGCTAGTTGGTCGTTGACCTCGAAAAAGGGTTCATTCGCCCTTTGGAAGGTCTTGTTTTTAATCCTTCATGGAGATTAGCTGCTTTCCTCACTAAACAAGTCTGGTGGGGGTACTAGTTTAGTCGGCCATGAGGCAGGTAGTACATACATACATACATACATACATACATAATACTTATTTGCGATTTTTCTTCTAGTTACCTATTATCATATCACGTCTTCCTGCTTTGTTGATTTTGTTCGATATCTTCTATTAAACAAGTTTATTTATTTTCTGTACTTCCAGGATATTTACGTATACAATTGTTACAGTTTTTTTTTTAATGATTAATTATTTTTTCAAATATCATATTCCAATGAGAGGGAAATCTTTTAAAAATTCTACTACCTTTTTGGAGAAGTTGTTTTTCATTTTCTGCTCATTTAAACAAGTTTTTTTTTTTCCAAAACGTTCGTTAAATCATGTTTCGTTGATATTCTTACTTTAGAAACCTATTTTCAATATTATTTAAATACTAGCAGGGGGCACACGATCTTGTTTGGTCATAAAATACACTTAAATATATTTGAATTAATGCAGATTTCGTATTTATTATTACAGAGCGAATTATTTATTTAATATTATATTGTACCTAATATAGAGTATTGACTTCAAAAGTTGTAAATCATAACTTAGGTCCATTCAACTAGAATCGAAACCAAAACATTCAGCGCTCCAGCCCCGTTCCCTACTATTTGAGCTATTCGTAATAATAATTCACGAATAATAATTTACGAATAATAATTCATGATAATAAAAAGTTAAAATTAAACAACTTCAAACTACATTTGAATTTTCACATATCCTCGAGTGTCTTAGGTCTCTCTGTACAGGGGTTTGTAAGAACAACCTGGCATGAGGATACTTTTTCCATAGAATTAAACCCTGACCAAATATTCAAAATCACATAGTATTCGCTGCCCAAATAAGATCTCACTATGGCTAACCCACATTAGCTTTTACGAGGAATGGTGCACCTTCTCCAAGTGATGTTACCTCAAATAATAGCACGAAGCTGAATACTCCACCAGATTAGATAAATTCTTGTCCTGAAATCCAGTAAGGCCAAGAGACCAAAATAAAAGATATACTACAACATATGAAAATGGTTAATTGGGAAAAGGAAAATTATGTTCTCAATTTCTTTACTAACTCAGTGTTTGAGAGATAAAGAACTTAAATGGAACATTCGAATATCTATGTATCTCATATAGAGTTCAAGTGTTAGCCCCAGGTTGTAGGCCCCTTGATTTATGAGAACTTTGTCTGAAGGAAAACAAAACACAAATACAAGTAATAGAAATATGTTGGCAAGTTGAAATGAACATTTTGCATTTCATCTTTCCGACATATTTCTGCACGCATTATTCGACCTTGCAAACAAAGATTTTACTCGTTATAAATCATCCCTTGTGTATAATTACTATTTCCTGTTATTTTCAATGTTATGTGTCCAGTAGGTTATCGGTTAATTGTTTACACACAAATATGCAGACACAAACATACATCTACTATTTTTTTTATATAAATGATATAAAATTTTGACTTTATATTCTTAAAACTCTATTATTCTATACTAGTAGGACCCATTAAGCGACGTTGCCCGGTGGAAGCCTGCTCGCAAAAAAGTTAATTACGGTTGCTGTTGGTGGCCACTGTCGTCCCTGAATAATTGCGGCCGAAATGAAATAATCTGGTTTCTACTGGCGAGTTGTGGTGATTTTGGACGATAGCATGCAGGTATTGTTTGCACTAAAAACAAAAAGAATTAAGGAAACGAGTAAATTAGTATGAAAATAAAATTACGAATAATAATATGGAAAGTAAAAACAGAAGTTTTTGAAATTAGAGACTCTCACAATATGAACTGTGCAAAAATATAATTAACCACTGAAACAAATGTACAAAGCGATCGAGCGAAGGAGAGAGAGATAGAAAGAGAGAGAGAGAGATAGAGAGAGTGAGAGACAGCGAGAGAGAGCGAGAGAGAGAGAGAGAAAGAGAAAGCGGGAGAAAATAAGTAGTTGTTTTTCCTCAGCTTTTCCTTCGGCATTGCCGTGTAATGTTTTTTCTTCGGCATTAAAAAAACCGAAAAGAAAGAGCAAGAGAGAGAGAGAGAGAGAGAGAGAGAGAAAGAGAGAGAGAGTTGAGAATAATGCATAAAGAGAGATAAAGAGGGAGGAAGAGAGAGATACGCCGTAAAATAGAAAAAAAATTAATGCAGCAATTCACTCAGAAGGCAAAAGTAGGTACATTGCAACGCCATATTTGAATAGTATATTAGCGTTCGCTTAGCATGCGAAGACCGCTAATCAAGCATACGAATAGTCAAAGCTTCGCCAATCAGAATGAGTGGGATTAGTGTGGGGATACTTTATTAATTTAAGATCGGAAAAGGGAAAGATTATGCTACGTCTATAAGTTTATGATCCAGTTACGAAGGGTGCAAACACAATATATGTATAATGTGTATATTTCCTTCCCATGTTGGCGGTTAGAGGACTTGATATTTAGAGGGGAAAATAGAAACTTCTTCCTCTAAAGATGGTTGCGATTATAATGATGTTGCTCCTAGGATGAAATGTAGGATTTTATTATAACGATCAAAAGTGTATAAAATGTCGCTTTAAAGTTATATAAGATAGTGGCTGATAGTGTAAATATAATCAATTTGTGTGTTGCATCTGTTGTTGCAAACCTACAGTACTTTTGTCCAGAGGAAGATTCTTATAATCACAATATAGAGATAATCAATATGAAGCTCATTTTCCCTATTGTTAATTAGAAACTTTTTGCTAGTGCGGCGATAAAAAATCTCTAAAATGCACTTTTGATGTTAGGCGGTATCAAAGTGTTAACTTCGGTTAAAGTCTGACTGTTCCTTCTTTAATCCGATTTTTTTTCGATTATCAATTTTTATACTTATCGAAAGAATTCTGATACAAAATCTATCGAAGAACATTTCCAGTTGGTTCGGAGGCCATAGGAAACGAACTGACATGAACATACGTAGATAAAATGCCTTTATATATATATATATATATATATATATATATATATATATGACGAGGACGCTTCACAGAACGTCTGAAACGCGCGTAAAAACGATTTCAATGACATAAAAACATTATTACAATGATCCAAACATAATTCTCAATGAAAAACCAAGACACGGAATAATAAAATAATGTTAACAAATACACATTGTTGGTGACTACTCCCTTTTATATATATATATATATATATATATATATATATATATATATATACTAGCAGAAGTACCCGTCGTTGACTGGGTTCAAAAGCAGCCTACAGAAAATAGACTCTGATTTATGAAAGTATGATAGGTTATGAAAAGGAAGGGTTGTAAAGAGATAGCTTCGAATTTGGGGGCATCAAAACCAAAGCAAAATATGATGAAAGTAAAAATAAAATAGATAAACCCCATAATTTATCATACCATACTTGTTCACACTTAAACACTTATCACAATATTCTGTGGATCTATATTACAAACCTTGTTAAACTTTGTGACATATTTCCATTTTATGGAGGTCAGGCGCGAACGAACACCCCATAATTTTATTATACCATATTTCTTCAAACTGAAACATAATTATCAAATTATACTTACGCAGATAAATATGAAAAGTCTTTATTAAAGTTTGTGCCTATTTCCATTCTATGGAAGCCAGGCGCGAACGCAAACCCCTCAATTTTATTATAACATCCCTATTTAAGTTAAAACATACTTATCAAAGTATTCTTATGTACATCTATATCAAAAACACTTGTAAACGTTTTTTTCTTAATTTTTAAATTTTTTATTTCAATACTTTGTGGACCAGGCGCGAATGTAAACCGCACAATTTTAATGAACCACCGTTCTGCCAGATCAAACATACCCATTCCTGTGTCTCGATACATCTTCTATCCTTATATGTAATCAGTTTTTTAAAATAGTCAACCATATAGGAGCCTATTCCTGGCCAGACAATATAGTAGATAAAATTGCAAAAAATATTAAAAAGTGCTTGACCACTTGATGATTTAATAACAAAAATGTTCATATATATATATATATATATATATATATATATATATATATATATATATATATATATATATATATATAACTACTTTATTTAATCACATAAATTAATCTACGAAAATATAATTTTATGCGTAAATTTTTAGTACATAGTATTTTTAAAACTTAACCCATGACTAAATAATTTTTTGTGCCATTTTGTTTATTTTTTACGAGAAGTTTTTAATATTGGGGCATAAACACGTTTTCTTTCCTTTCTGGCCACTATTTTGAGATGCGTCCATGCATTAAAGGGCTCGGCCTGTCTGTTCGTCTGTCACACAAAAGTTGAAATAACATTTAGTCGGTCTGAAAGTTTAAGTTTGAAATAAAATCAGCTTAGACGCGTTTACGCAATTCTATAGGAGATTATGTGGGTTTAAACTTTTAATAGCATTTTCGTCTATAATGTCGGTCAAAATTTTGAAATAGCATTTAGGCTAGACTGTCATGGTCGCTCTTTAAATAATATTTCTGTTAGTCTGTCACGTCTCAGATTAAAAATATGTTCTTCTCTGATCAAGATCAAGAGTCACACTAGGATGAAGGGTTAATGTGATTGTATGATTGTTAACTAAAATCGAAATATGAAATGGGTTTGGTTATTTCTGGAACAGTTCATGACAGGTACTTGATGATGAAGAAAAATCTATTGTAGGTATGGTTTAGTTGTTTTGTTTTACGACATATATCTTTTATTTTACGACATATATGTTTTGTTTTACGACATATGCCAAATCCAGTCATTTTACTCTTTTTCTAGTTCAGTTATTTTGGTAAAAGATTTTATGCTTCAAGTTCTTTATAGCTTTAAATATTTATTCACGCTGTTTGGTTTGGTTATTTTGTGGAGGGAGATTGTTGCGTTTGTTGTTGATTTTGCAGAACATGATTGAGTTTTACAAAGAGAAAAGAAACAAACAATAACATCAATTTTTGGTGCATTTTTCGATCAGGAAGTTAATATCCTAGGACTGCCTGATCTGAATATACCAGACATGTTATAGGCTTCAGGAAAATTCATTTCATGAGCGATGTTTCTGACAAAGAGGGAATAATTGATGCTTTCTGTATCGAAATCAACTCACCTAATTCTTATCTTTTGTTTTCTTTTAATATTAATATTCAGCCTAAATAAGACATTGCTACTTAGAAGCAAGGACTTACCAATTGGAACCATGTCGATAGAGGCACTATGTAGGGAGTTGAGTAGCGGAATGCATGTTAAAATTATATATATACATTTCTGCACATTAGTATAACCTCGCAGGAACAAATAAAACAAAAATTAATAGCAAAGAAATAAAAATCCGAATCGGCACCTTTTTTTAAAGTGCAAATGAAATACATTTATCGTGGTTCTTCCAAAACAACGCATTTCATTATATTTCCAAAGTCTTTTCGCACACACGTGCTTCTTAAAAGTCTTTGTCTCTCCGCCGCCCGACGCTGGCGCTAATCAGCCCTTCTCGTCCTCGACTTTCACACGTCTATGTTACCCAGCACACAACTTACTTCTCTCTCGACCACGTGCTGTCCTTTATTTCTCTTTTTCTTATGACGCAAGCTCGCACACACTTGCTAATTTGCATACGTGCTTTAACGGCTGCTACTGCTAATATTTTCGTTAGCCAGCTATCCAACGGATGCTGTTACTTAGTACAGCCACGGAAACAGTTAACAGGGTAAACATTGCAAAGTCTAGCAGTTCACAAGAAGAAACTATTAAAGCATAAATTTTCTGCCATTTAAGGACTTCTATGTCGAAAGCCATGAGATTTTTCTCCTCTCAGATTAGTCAGATGTATTTACGTCAAAGGAGCATCAATATTACGAGATCAACATAGTACTTATAAAACAGACCCGGAGATTCATCACTGTGGCGATAGGACAGGGTTGGAGCTTGATTGATAGTGCGAGACATATTAGATTACAGACTCTTAATTCTGAAATAACATTTAAGCTAGACGGCTTCTGCTGCTCTTTTTATTAGACTGTCACACTCATGTTTGAAATAGTATTTTGATTTTTAATTTTTTTGTAACCACTCGAAGACAAGGATATATATGTGAAGGAATTATTGTCAGTCGAAATCGCCCATGCAACAGAAATAAGTTTGTATGGAGCGGTTCGCGTTAAGTACTTGTTCATAAATAGAACCGCAAGCCAAAGACTATCATTCAATCCAATTTCAGCTTTGACGAAATGCCTGGGGAGTAATATATATATATATATATATATATATATATATATATATATATATATATATATATATATATATATATATATATATATATAAACAACCATTCGTCTTAGGTCTCCGTCTTGCATGCGTCTTGTTGAAACAGAATTAGCTCTACCAAGATGATTGGCGAATTCTTCCAGAAGAAACACCAGCGAAAGATATGTGGTCATGTGTCTAATATATGCTCTGACACACGCACACCCACACTCGGGAACGAGCCGTTCATGACCACTGGACGAGCACGGCTTTTAAGACAGACTTAGAGACTAGACGATCACGGCCCTTAAAAAAGAGTTCAACAAACAATTACATGCATAACAAAATACACGATCAGATAATCTAAAGGCTCTACAGTGAAGAGGTGGAGTTGCTACTTGTCTGGTTAGTCGGGCGTATTTACGTCAAAGAGGTACAAATGCTACGAGTGCGTCAAAGCACATTCTATTAAAGTATTTGTACAAATAAGCACAAAGATGCAACATTGCGACGATGGGACAGAGGTTGGAGCTTGGCCGATAGTGCGGGACTCGCTAAATTGGAAACTCTCTTTTGGATCCAGAACATGTACCAGAAAGAACAGTTGGAAATAAGTCATGCACTATCCACTATGACTACGAAATTCCTACAACTACATACATAGAAAATGGAGCTATTAAGCCTGACATAGTGGTATGGGATAAGAAGGAGAAAGTGGCAACCCTTGATGAAGTTAGTGTTCCTAATGATGCTGGCGTTAACAGAGCAGAGAGGGGGATTATAACTAACTACGAACAACTTATGTACGGCATGAAAGAAAAAAACTGGAATCTTAAGAAGGTATCAGTCATACCAGTCATTATAGGAGCAACAGGGCGAATGAAAAAGGATTTCAAAAACCATCTGGTGGATATATCCGATGAGCCAAGTGCAAGAGAAATACAAACAATAGCACTTAAAGGGACGGTTAGAATCTTAAAAAGATATCTCGGTTGGATAAACTAAACTAATGGGAGAGTAAAAGATCTGTGGTAAATGCACCTGCCTTGATATGGCAGCAATAACTCTATACATGGACGAATGGTGGTTTTGTAGTCCAAATTAAAAGTTCCTCACTAAACGCGCAGTTTGAATGGACGTATCAGTAAAATACGCGTACTTGTTTCTTCTACGTCCTTATTCTATCACCAAAAATACGTCTTCGTGTGAATAGCTGGTTTGTGTCAGTTACAAACCATTCATTTAATTGAATTAAGTTTGATTTACGAAAAGTTTCCTTTTTTTAAAAAAAATACAGTACGAGAACAAAAAAAAAGAAAGAAAAGAAAGAAAAAGAAAGAAAAGTGTTAGCGTAGTATGAGTAATAATAAAGCTAAACGAAGAAAAGTTCCATTTTTATGGGTATCCACCCCCCCCCCACTTTCAACCTCCCCGTACCCAAATAAGGGCCAAAGTTTTAAAAGGGGCTTCAGTTACAGGATCTGGTCGACGACAAAAAGTTACTTGTGACATGAATGTTACCTTTTGATAATATGGTTTTTGGAGAGCAACTAAAAGAATTATAGCAATATATGGTGGTAGTAGTAGTAGTGATAGTAGTAGCAATAGTAGTGGTAGTAGCTGTTTTAATATTAGTAGCAGTAGTATTAGTAGTGCTGGTAGTACTATATTGCAGAAAAATAGTTATTTTTGTGATTGATTTTAAAGGTGACTACCATCACGGGAGAAATGATGGAAGAAGACAAAAAGAAAAAAAAAGTAGAAAAGAAGCGAATGGGAAAGAAATAGAAATAAAAAAGAAAAAGGTAAGGAGAATAATAATAACTACAAAAAAAAAAGGAAAGTATACAGAAAAAAAGCTATAAAAAGAAAGAGTAGTAGTAGTAGTAGTAGTAGTAGTAGTAACGAAGGAAGAAGAAGAAGACGAAGAAGGAAAGAAAACACGAGAAAGCAGCAGATGGGTAAAATAAAATGACGAACAAGGATGAGAAAATAAAGAATAAGAAAAAGTAAAAGAAAAAATAGAAGAACACGAAGACGAAGGAGAATGAAAAGAAACGAAAGAAGAAAAGACGAAAAGCAGAAAAAAAAATTAAAGCAGATGCATTTATTATGATTTAGTCCTAAAACAAACAAAAAAAAAAATATAGAGAAAAGAAGAAGAAGAAAAAAACCCTGGGTCGTGCCTCGTATTAGTGATAAACGACTAATGGTTGTTTGCCTCCGGTAGCAGCCACTCGCCGCTGGTATTTGCCGTTCACAAGTTGTAAAAGGGTATCTCATTCGGCATCTACTATGCGCATTCACACATGGGCGAGCACGACCCCCTCTCTCTCTCACTCTTTTTATACTCACGGACACACCCACAGTCACACCCACAGACAAAGACCCCCCACACCCACACACATATGTCTGTCTGTCTGTCTGTCTGTCTCTCTCTCTCTCTCTATATATATATATATATATATATATATATAGAGAGAGAGAGAGAGAGAGAGAATATATATATATATATATATATATATATATACTTATATATATAAAGAACTGCACACTGAAGAGTTGTGATGCAGCAAAAGAGATAGCTTATTACTGTATAAGTGGTCGGATTTGCTTGAAACATGTCTGTCCATGTTTGTCCACACTGAAAAGTTGCAAATAAAAAGTTTGCGTGTGCCTCCCCCCTTCTCTCTCTCTCTCTCTCTCTCTCTCTCTATATATATATATATATATATATATATATATATATATATATATATATATAGTCATCGACAGGCAGACTTTGTTTCTGTATCACAGCTCTTTTTTTTACTCACGTTCACCCCTAACAAGTCATCTCGCTTGAAGCACATTACATTAAAATATTTGTAAAACAGGCACAGCCACAGAGATGCAACATGGCGGCAATAGGACAAGGGTTGCTGTTTAATTGACAAATTGGGATCTATTAGATGAAACACTCTTTGGGACACTGTCCAAGAGGAAGAGACCGAGATGTGACAACAACACTCTAGGCATGGGCGTATGGTGTCTTTGTAGATGTATAGGATACCCTTAGGTGTGAGTAGTCTTCTAGAACGATAGCGGGGACCCACGTTCTTTACAGTAGCCTTCGCAATGTCCTCAGTATATTTGTTCCAATTTACACTGCCTGTGTGTGTTAAGTCGAGGAGGTTGAATGAAAAATTTTCAGGTAGGGTGTTATTTGTCATCGATATCGGTGGCTGAAGAGACTTCTTGTGAGTGTTAAAGGAAGAGGCGTCTTGTAGTGTCGTCATCCAACACCCAGAATACAACAAACAACAAAAAAGTAGATAGTTAGCAGCTTTAACCACCAGGCAGGGCGTGATATCCACACTGCATTTACACAAACGTTAGCCGAGACGAATACTCATTCCATATGGGGGAATTTAATTATTCGAACAAAACAGTTTTTCTCCAGTTTTGTATCCTTTTTACAAAGATTAAAATCAAAATATATAAAAAAATATATAAAAAATTCTTATTTCAATTTAGTAAACTGTCGAATTTGTCTCGAAATTAAGTTACCACTTGAGGTGAACATATATGCAATATTTTACTTGTCTACTTGCAAGTAAAATAAAACACGCAGATCTTTTTTTTTTTAGCGCACCCAAAAAAGGTTATTTCTGCATTATATATATATATATATATATATATATATATATATATATATATATATATATATATATATATATATATATAGTAGGTAGTAATATGCAATCGTGTATTTATATATGACTAGCCTGGGTGCCCGATGTTGCCCAGATGTTTGGAGGGGTTTGTTGAGCAAAAAAAAAAAAAAAAAAGAAGGAAATAAAAAAGATAGTGAGCAGGCAGGCTTGAACCCGTACCACGAAGAAGGAAAAGAACGTGAAAAAGAAAAACAAATACGTGACGTCTTTGCTGTTGCGCCCATCGCCAAACCGAAAGTGGCGAAGGTTTAAATTAAAGCTAGTCAATCGAAAAGAGGGGATGATTTTCGAAAATATCTGCGAAAAAGCGACCTCTACTTGTAGAAATGTGCCCAGTTGAGGATAAAGGAATTAATGTTCTTAGCCAATTTTTCGACATTTGTCGTCCGAAGGGTCGAGCTTTAAAACAATATCAATCTCGTGAAAATTCGTCGCCTTTGTCGAAAGTTTAGACATACATACATACATGATGATTGCAACGTCTTGTCAGACGAATGCCACTCTCTCAGACACTTAAAGTCCATGAGCCCAAAAATGACTTTCATCGCCCCAGGTCCATTTTAATAGACAAATGTCTGAGGGAGTATCTATACACCGATGATGTTACAGAGTCTTAGCTTTGTACGACAGCTAAGTCTCTCTCTCAGTTCAAAATGTTGAGATCCAGCAACAAGCAAGAGCAAGATAGCCAGCAACAAGTTAAACTGCAGACCAGCTTAATGCGGGTACTGGTCTTCCGCATTATGTTTTTTTAAAATAAGAGATTCGCTTCGCCTAGACAGGTTTCCTTCATCACGGCTTACGGGAGTCCTCTCCACCCCAACACACATATACATACACACAAACACACACAGTGCTAGTTGGCCGTTGACCCCGAAAAGGGTTCATTCGCCCTTTGGAAGGTCTTGTTTTTAATCCTTCAGGGAGACTAGCCACCCTCCTCACCAAACAAGTCTGGTGGGGGAACCAGTTTAGTCGCCGGTGACCCGACCATGAGGCAAGTAGTACTGGGTTACAGTGTACCATTAGCATATGACATGACCTGACATAATACATACATACATACATACATACATACATTTAAACAGGCAGGTGAGATTTATATTATAGATAATTAATAAAGTTAGTAAGTAGTTTTTTTGACTGCAAGATTTATTTGGAGTCCTGACGACGACATGGAGATGTTGAATCGTTGATCGATCCGCTTAGACTTCTTACGATGTCATATAATTTTATTTATAAGCTAAATATGATCTTTCTTTTAGTTCATGTTAACAATATACTTGAAATTATATATAAACAGTACTGTATGTGGATGACTATAGTGCTCCTCATCTTCAGTTGAGCATATTGAGAAGTGATACACGAATTACCATTAGCGCATAAAGTGATGCTCTTTGTGTATCGAGCTTAGGTATTTCGGACGATGTCAAAACATCACTTATTCACGACTCGCTCAGCAGCCGCCGATTAGCGTAATGGTTAGGAGCCTTGACTGTCGTACAGGCGGACAGGTTTCAATCCTGGCTCGAGGAGATGTGAAACAACGAAACAGTACTGTATGTGGATGACTATATACATACAAAGGGAGAGAGAAAGAACCGGGGGAAGTAATAACCTTGATCAACTTTTAATTTTTGCTCTATTAAAAGTTTTACATATGCAATGATTTATATCTCTATGGATTATGTAGAAATTACAGCCTTGAATTAGTTGTGGTTTCTTATTTACAGGCATTTGAAGTGAGGCAAGTGTGAAATTGAGCATGTTTCGTGGCGCGCGGTGATTCGATTTTTGTATTTGAAACGACGCACATGACACGAGACTTTGGTAAAATTAAAGAAATGTACGACTTTGTAAAATGCTGGCATCGTGAATTCAAACATGACCGGAAATCTGTGGAAACACCTTCTAGACTTGGTAGTCTCCCTTCAGCCATTGATGAGGCATCTGACAGTAAAGTTGGAAATGTCATTTCTTTTTTGCAGATCTATACGTGACTTCTCGCCAAATAGTTTGAAGATGCCAATATTAGTACAGGCTCTGTGGCTATTGTTATTCATGATAATTTGCATATGCATAAGGTGTCTGCCAGAGGGATTGCCAGAACAACTAAGATAATCAACAAAATAGACAAAAGAGGTTGACATAAAACGAGATTAAGGCCGCTTTGAGAACTGCCAGCAACCACCGTAAAAGATAATAAAGAATGCGAGAGAATTGTACGCTCAGTCCGTCAAGTATAAAGTAGTGAACAGCGGCTTGGTTCCCATGACTTCTGGCGAATAACAAACAGGCTCCGAAACCGAAGCGTGCCCTCTATCCCAACTATCAGCAATGGACCTGTGACAATCTTATCAGCATCAGACAGAGCAAAGTTTTGCCAAAAACTTTGCAGCAAAGTCTAACCTATGTGACCAGAGTCGCCTACCCCCCCATATTTCCTGCTGAGTCTGAAAACACATTATGCTGTATAAAAATAACTGTGCGAGATGTCGCCAAGCTAATACAAAATATCGATTCCAGTAAAGCAACTGGCCCCGACGGCATTCAAATTATAGTGCTTAAAAAGCTTAAACCCGAGCTAGCCCCCATACTTAAAAAGCTGTTTAAACGTTGTCTTAAGAATAAATGCTCTCAACACTCTGAAAAACCTCATCAGTCTGCCCCGTATTAAAAAATTCAGGTGACCGGTTATCTTCCCTTCAGTACAACCTAATCAGTCTTTTGTGCGTCATGAATCTGTGTTAACTAGAGAAGTAATCACCACCTCAATAAAAAATACCCTACTAAGTGACATGCAATATGGCCTCCGTTCTGCCAGATCTACAGCTGATTGTAATATCTCACAGGATTAGCGGATCTCTCAACAGGAGCTTTGTTTATAGGGTAATTGCTCTTGACACATAAAAAGCTTTTGATTGGGTATGGCGCAAAGGTCTACTACACAAACTCTTTAGGTACGAAATAGCTGGAAATGTTTTTTCAATTATTAAATTTATCTCTAATAAGATTATAAGAATACTTGTTGATGGGAAGAAATCAGAAGCTTAGCATATTAATGATGACATACTTAAAGGTTCTATTCTAGGCCCAACTCTCTTCCTGATCTTCATCAATAGTTTCCCAAATCACATTCTTAGATCATTCGTAGACATTTATGTAAACGACACTACCATCTATTGCAACACCGAAAATGACCAAGATATCTCTGATTCTCTTCCCTCTGATCTTAAGCATTTGGTGCAATGGGGAAAAGGGTGGCTGATTAATTTTAACGCAGCTAACATATACATGTCCCTAACTTAATACAGATATATCCAGTTTTTTGATGGCTACACTCTGTTCTTCAATGATATTGAGATGATAGTTCGACCTAGCACTGTATAAAACAGAAAACCACCCATCGGAATATTGGTCAGAACACCCATTTATACTAATCAGGTGATTACCGATGGCGGACTCATGAGCTTGGGAGTGCCCGGATGTTCTCGAAACCTGGTGTAATCGAATATCCCGAGGGATGTGTTGGGATATTCTCATTTCTAATCTTTGGGGTGTTTTGCCAACGTAGTCAGCTCCACACTGACAAACAAATTTCAAAAGAATTATGTTGTTTATATATTCCGATGGGTGGTTTTCTGTTTTATACAGTGCTAGGTCGAATTATCATCTCAATATCATTGAGGCGTTAGTCATTAATAACTCTCGACCTAGCCTGTGTAGACAAAAGATTTTGAAACATCAGTTGGAAATATTTACTGATTTAAAACCACCTGAACAGTGAGATTATATTTTTTTTTTCTCACTGGTCTTCCAACTGAAACCAAATTCCCCTCTTTCCTCATTCGATTCTTAGCTTTTAATTTATCATTCTGACGTTTCCTCTTAGATGGTCAGACGATAAGGCCTTAAGGAAATTTTAATAATTCCACCTGCCCGTTTTTTTGGTTTCTTTGGTATTTAAATTAAATTATGTTTCCTCTGAAATATATATATATATATATAATCCTATTCAAATACAGATAAATATATATACACAAACACATACAAATATATATTTTTTGTTTAACAAAAACTGAAAACATTCTGTTAGGTATTAGTTGGTTAATTTGGTTAATAAGATAAAAAGGGTCGCAGTTTAACATCGTGCCCGGGACAATTTACAGTGTATTTTTATTTTATTTTTTATTTCTATTTTTATTTTTTTGTGTGTGATTTCGACTGTTCATGCTTCTCTATTTGGGTTTCGTAGTAGTATTGTCCAAACCTTCCTGATAAAAGGTTTTATATAAGCCGAAAATTAAAAATTAAAAAAAAAATTTAAAAACAAAACTAATGCACATGTCTTTTAACCATACATTTTCCTACTAAACTACTCTGTCAATTTTCAATCTCCAGACTCGAGATTTGATATAAGTGTTATTAAGTCTTGAGAAAATCTTTTTAATCGGTTTTCGGCCATGATTCAAATATATATATATATATATATATATATATATATATATATATATATATATATATATATATATATATATTTATATTTATATTTATATATACGTCTCCAGAATGGAGGATTATCGCCTGCCCAAGATAGTTCTACATGGCGAACCCTCTAATGACCGTCGTGACAGAGGGACACCGAAGAAAAGATATAAAGACTCTCTGAAGAAGTCCTTCGGTGACTGCCACATTAACCACCTCCAGTGGTCTACTCTCACTGCTAACCGTGTTACCGGGCGACGTAGTGTCCCCCACTCTTTATCTGTGCGTAAATCAAAACGTGGATTCCATGAACAAAGCTTCTTTCTTAGAAATGCACGCCTGTGGAACTCTGTTCCGTCTTCCTGCTTCCCTCCTGACTACAACTTGGATGTCTTCAAGTCCAACGTTAACAATTTCCTAATGAACCGCCCCCTTAAGTAAACACTTCATCAAATCTCCACACTAACGTAATGTACTTGCAATAACCCTTATCCCTAAGTGGCTTCCGGGCCTTGATAAGTGGTGACCACTGTGTAAAAAAAAAAAAAAAAAATAAAGGCTGTCGCCTGCTTTGAGATCTCCTGCACAGAGAATCTGAGGGAGAAGCGCTACAGAGGAAAGATTCAGGAAGCCTCAGCAGACACACCTGACGTGAATTTTGACTGCAACCGCTGTCGCCGAACCTGCTTGTCCCGCATCGCGCTCGTCAGCCGCAAGCGTGCTTGCGGTCGACGTGGAAATCCCCCTTCATAGAATCTTTGTTTGTTAAGTATTGCCAAGAAGACACACACGCACACACACACACACACACACACATATATATATATACATACATATATATATGTAAATATATACATATATATATATATATATATATATATATATATATATATATATATATATATATATATATATATATATATATATATGAAGTCTGGATAGGTTATCCATTAAAGGCGTTGAGTGAAATTTGAAAATCAAATAAGAGATGTTTTATATTTAACACTTTTAAGCCAAATAACAACGCGAATTTTTTTTTTTAACATTTATAAAATAAACGAATGTTTATTTTTAAAGAGAGAGATATATTTCGGAGATATACACTCCTTTTTCAATCTGTATATATATATATATATATATATATATATATATTTCCTCTTATTCTTCGTCATGATGTTGAAAGGAAGAATTTTAAGTTAAGTCCACCTGATGTTAGCTGTTATATATATATATATATATATATATATATATATATATATATATATATATATATATGTGTGTGTGTGTGTGTGTGTGTGTGCATATGCGTGTGCGTGTGTGTGTGTGCATATGCACATAAAGTTCTGAACAGCATATAGGGTTTGAGCAAAGCTGGACTGAACTACTAGTATGTATATCAATTTTATAGTAGATAAGGAGCGTATTATTACCATTGGTTTGAAATCGGATACATGGGGAATAGTTTAACGTCGAAAAAACGTCGAATTTTCTTCAAAGGCGGGAGAGAACTATATATTAGTGATGGGATGGTTCCAATATTTTCCTTGATTCCGATACAATTACCGATTTCGATTCCAATAATTTATAACTCTCTAAATATTTAACTATGAAGTAGTTATTTTTTCCCAATTAACGTCAAATCACATGTTTAATGTGCAGATATATATCCGTTAATATCTTATATGTTTTTTTATATAGACTGATGTGGTTCTCGGTTGATTGGCTGTGTCGTACTGAGTCAGATATATAGTTGAGAGTCAAAAGAATGAAAAGAATATTCTGCTTTCACAGTCCTAATGATACAGATTTTAATTTTACTGTTAGTTTACAATCAATAAATATTTATTTTATCATTACTCCCAGCAGTGGAAGACTTTGCTTTTTACAAAATTAAATGAAAAAAGACAACAGTTAGTAAAGATTAACTTTTAGAATACGATGGGTTCTGTAAACTTAGGGTAAATATGAACATTAACATTTATTTATATAGTAATCTCCACCAAATAAAAAAAAAAAAAACTCAGTACAGGAAATAGAGCTTGTTATAAATAATACCCGTCTCATGACAGGTAAAATGAAGTATCCGAATAGAACAGCTTTGCACCACTTTTATCATACTCATCATCTACTACACACATTTAATACACGGGCGAAGCCTAAACTTTTCTCGCGAATATTCTATACACAGTGACATACAAACAGTTACATTCACGGACACAGACACACACACACACACTCGCACACAAACACATAGATTTTAAGAATATTTATAAATTCATGCCTCATACCTATTGTTAAAATTTCACATAAACCTGCCTGGCCAAGATGATGCGTCATTTGTTTGCGCATCACTTGATCCATGTTAAACAAATCCACGCACAGGCGTTTCCAGGGACACCAGTTGTGCGACAAAAGATCGAACAGAACAGATTGATCGGGGGAAATCTAGCGGCGATCAGAGGGACACGATTGAGACAGGATTGTATTATCTAGATGTCCTTAGTGCTCAACCGGTGAATTAATAGAAAAATCAGTTCTTCAACACAGGCAACATCCTACTAGTGCTGAAGAAACTCAGCAAAATCTGAAGTTATATATATATATATATATATATATATATATATATATATATATATATATATATATATATATATATATATAGTAAATTATAAAATGTATATGGCGATTAAGCTACACTGAATATTCCGCGTTTCATCCACTCTAGAATCCTAGAGTGTATGAAACGCCGAATATTCAGTGTAGCTTAATCGCCATATACATTTTATAACTTACCAACTAGCTCTACTTACATATTGAGCACTTTTGAAGTAAATACTTAAAGTTTACGCATAAATCTGTACTTTCGTATATTAATTTTATGTGAGTAAATTTAGTAGTTATATATATATATACATATATATATTTATATACATATATATATATATATATATATATATATATATATATTCAGCTACTCTGATGAGTCGTAGACGACGAAACACGTGTCAGTTTATAATTATATAAAAAATAATAATAATAATATATATACCGCTCTTCATGTGGGGGGTACAAGATTGGTTAAAGGGAAAATTATTCCCAACTCGCATTTAGGTAAAAATGCATTTTCGTAAATAATTGAATTCATTCAAAACGTATCGCAAAAACAAAAACAAATTACACACACACACACACACACACACACACACACACACACACACACACACACACACACACACACACACACACACACACGCTCGCGCGCGAGCGTAATTCGTTTTTGTTTTTGCGATACGTTTTGAATGAATTCAAATATTGTCTATGTTTCTTACTCTGCTGCCTAGAATACAAATAAAATGCATAATCATCCTTTCATTAGTTTAAGAGAGTATCCTGTACAAAATAATATATACGCATATACAATTTCATTGGACAGATTATTTTCTTGTAAATTTTACATTTACGAGGTTGATGTATAAACATTAGGTATGTGTATATATTTTATATATGTTTCGTTTTATAAAGAATCTCCTAGATAACATGTGTTATATTTACATTAGCTTTATGCACAGATGTTGATAGCCCTTCATAAAAATCTAGATATCTCAAATTGGTATGATATCTTAACGACAGGTATAAGACTATTGTATAGGGAGGCGGAATTGTCACCAAAACAGTAATATTACATAGTGGGTGAGAGATATTGTTCTTATAACGGGATCAGGAAAAAAAACCCTATAAATTGTATGCATTGTTTGTTTAGCAAGGGGATATGATATCGACGTATAAACTGAGTCATATTGTATCAGAGAGTTATCACACAAGTATATTTTACAGTTCATATTTACATAAAGTATCATTTTTTTATGAGAAGAAGGGTTTGTATTACTGTACACATAGATTCGAAAAAATTGTCAAAAAACAAATATATAACAAATAAATGTTATCAAAGGCAAGATAAGTTACTTTTCTACCAAACTGGATACATTTTTTTTGTTTTTATTCAATGTAACATGTTTATTCAGCTCGAAAAACATGCAGTGTTTACCGATGTATTGGAAAATTCAAAATGGCGCCTGACATTCTCTTTAACATGGTAAGTTTGGGAAAAGTTGTTATAAATAAAAAACTAGACAAAATACTATTAAAAAAAACACCGAATATATGTCAACTTATGTCACAGTAACATATAATGAGCGAATTTCTAACAGTATTTTGTCTAGTTTATTATTTATAGCATCTTTTTCTGAACTTACCGTGTTAAAGAGAGTGTCGGGCGCCATTTTGAATTTTCCAATACATCGGTAAACACTGTATGCTTTTCGAGCTGAATAAATATGTTACATTGAATAAAAACACGAAAAATATATCCAGTTAGGTAGAAAAGTAACTTATCTTGCCTTTGATAACATTTATTTGTTATATATTTGTTTTTTGACAACTTTTTCGAATCTATGTGTACAGTAATACAAACCCGAGAAGAACAATATATGTTTCATAATTTTCCTTCTTCAAGAGTTCTTCTATCTTCACTGCTGAGCTCCGTGATGAAGCATGAACCAATTGAGACCTCTGTTGTTCCTTCTTTTGTGAAACCACAGAACAACACTTTATATTTTTAAAATATAAATATATTTCAGCTGCCTTAAATAGTCTTCACTAGAGTCTGAATTTCTTGTTTACATGCTTATTCTTCACAGCCCCGCTTCCTGGCTTGAAGTACGTGATCAAACTCCTCTCGTCTGACTAAACTTCCCGACCTCTTGACCTCAGTCCTGGTTACGTAACCGATTAAAAGACACATTTCCTTAACATGACCTCCTCTTGAATGTATGCCTGCTCAACGTAATTTCGTTTATTTAACCTAGCAAATTATAGTATATAGTAGAATTATACATTGATTTTAATCAATTTTCGTAATGGTAATAAAAGTGATGCAAGGCTTTTTTATTCGCGAAATTAATTTTACCCGTCGTGGGACGGATATTCTTCTATTATATATATATATATATATATATATATATATCGTTAGAACACTCTAGATTTTGTGATGTATTCAATTTAATTCTGCTTTTGATAGTTCTTAATTCCCTTCATCCCCGTGGCAATTGTTCGGTGACGCTGAAAGGCTTACCAAATGGAGCAAAAGGTGGCTTTTTGATTGGGTTCCAATCTCCTTATCAGCAGGAATTGTCACCCTTTACTGATGATTGCATAGGCATGAAACACTAGTGGCTTTTTAGCTAAAAAAAGAACCATTATTGTTTAATTATAATTATCAATCCCCTTTAAGTATACTTAATGGTGAGCACTGTCTGGGGAATAATAACTAATGCAATCAACTAAAGCAACTAGCGTTTATGCCATGTTCACGACTTCCGGTCGTTCGAACACTCTAGATTGTCCAATGTATTCGTCCGAATCGAGCGTTTAATAGTTCTTAATACCCTTATTCTCGTGGCAACTGTATGGTGGCCCTGAGGCTTAGCAAATGGTGGCTTCGTGGCTGGATTTGAATCTCATGATAGCGAGGAATAATCCCTTATTATTGCGTAATCATTAAGCACGTGTCTTTAGGTATAACATAATGATTACTGTTTAATTATATATATATATATATATATATATATATATATATATATATATATATATATATTATTCAAGTTAAGAATATTCATACAATAAATTATTATGAGTTTTATACAAGCGTACTCAATACAAAGGAGAGCAAGATATACTTTTTATTGGTTCTTACATAAACATTTGCGCATCGCTACACAATCATTAACATGATTCAGTGAACTAGTTATAGCTAACTAAAGATTTTATCAAACGATGGAGCGTCTCCAAAAAATCAGTTATATATATATATACTAGCGGGGGTACCCGGCGTTGCCCCGGTGTTTTGAGGTGTGTGTGGTGTTAAATAAAAAAGAAACCGAGGCGGGGGAGTTGGTAGGATCGAACCCGAAGCCCTGAGGCGAAGTTTGAAAATAAAATCGGCCAGCCAGAATGAGTTACTGAAAGACGGAAGTCGTAGAGCAATAGTTAGTCAGCAAATGAGGTCAATGACCAGGTTTGTTTGTTATAAGCGAAGTAAAAAAAGAAAACAATAAGCGGGGGTGGGGGTAATCAGAACATCGAAAAACCCCCCCAAAAAACTAACGTAAGGCAAGCCTGTTTCGATATTAAAATTTAAAAAATCGGTGGGTACCCGGGTGTTTTGGGTGTGTGGTCTGGGGTGGATAAGCGAAGTAAACAAAAAATTAAAAAAAAACAAAACAAAAAAAAACAACAAAAAAAAAACAGAAAAACGAACGTTACGTGAAAAATGGCTTAAATAACACTGGTTCAATATTTAATTTTAAAAAATCGAAAACAAAAAAGACACGATTCGAACCCAAATTTTTGTTGTGTCTGTCGAAAGTTATTAGCAGACACACAAACATACACACATACATACATTTTCGCTTTTATATATATATATATATATATATATATATATATATATATATATATATATATATAGAGAGAGAGAGAGAGAGAGAGAGACCCACACGAAAGCATGAAACACTTATTTCTTTAGGTATAAAATATATGATGTATAATTATTTTGTCTTTCAAGAAAAAATCCTAAGATTGAGCACTATCCGGGAAATAAGGCAGTTAATAGTAATTAACGCAAAATAGAGCATAAATTTAGCCATATTCAACGATCAATTTTGCATAAAACCATTCATAATTCGTGGCAAATGTATGGGCTATAATTTTTAACGGGCTAAAACGTTATATCATACACACACACACACTCACATACACACACACGCACACATATATATATGTATTAGTTATTTATATTCTTCCTTTTGCTAATGCATAAAGATGTTTTTAATAAATTGCACTCATTTTAATTTCTATTTCAAGTATATATGAATATGTAATAATGTAATGAAATATACATTGAGGAAATATTCATTATTTTCGGAAAGAGATAAAAAGAAACTAATTGCTTCCTACAGAACCAGCTAAGTTGCCCATCAAATAATGACGACAATAACGCTAGGTGCATACGTAATAACGTTTGGGTAAGTGATTGTCGATTATTGATTTTTCGCATACTATTATATTCATTAGTTTCCCCTGGTTTGTTTTATCTTTGCCGCCGATTAGAGGACGCGCAACTGTGATTTCATTTTTATTACGAACCGGAAAGTGACACATCTGGGGATAAGGATGATGAAGAAAAGCAAGTGGAGGAGAGGAATGGTGATGATGATGATGATGATGATGATGATGATGATGAAATAACATATTTGAG